>NC_090023.1:233710005-233945005 GCF_037176765.1 Anolis sagrei
TCAGCTGAAACATTCACAGCTAGCCCCAGCAGACAAAAGTCCTTTGTCTCACCCTGGTCATTCCACAGATATATAAACCAATTTTTCCTACTTCCAACAGACCTCACTACCTCTGAGGATGCTTGCCATAGATGCAGGCGAAACGTCAGGAGAAAAATTGCCTCCAGAACATGGCCATATAGCCCAGAAAAACCTACAACAACTCATTCTCTGAAATTCCTCTTTATAACCTCTATTAATCACGGAACTTGGCTTTGATGCTGGAAGATGTGACTAGATACTTTTATTGAGATATAATTCATTTTGGAAATATGACCAAACATGGTTGGATTTTGTTTCCTAATTACTATAGGTGACATGGTAGGAAACAATCACTAATTTGGCTTTCAGTTCAACTCCAATAAAACATATTTTTATTTGTTCTTGTCTACTCTTTCTGTCCACCCTGATGATTTTATTCACTTTATTGTGTGCTTAGGATGCCCATAAAACTTCGTTATAGGACTTGCATTACAGTCAGAAATAGCTGAAACATTAACAGAATATTTTATTTAGCATTTTGATTACTTTCCATGAATGTGTTTGGAAGACAACATCAACTGCAGCCAGATATATTTTATAAATAGGAAAATTTCTACTTTCCTCCTCTTGTTCTTGGTTCATTGGCCCATTGATACCATAAAATGCAACACAATAAATATCCAGTCTTTAAACTGACTACAGTGTGACTTCCATATCCACAGGGAGTCTTTGCCAGGATACATGAAACCCCAGATAATAGCAAACCATATTGAAATGATGAATTTCTGGCCTCAAAAACATGGTAGAGCTGTGTGGGAAGACCTAGAAAATGCCTAGAGAGGACATGTTTTGTCAAATGTGGATAAATGAAATCATACACACCATTCCCATGGAGACAGGGTTCATACTGTAGTGCTATGATGACACACAGACTAGAACATGTGCCTTGACCAAGGTAATGTATTACATAGATGCCCCCTCAGTAGAAAGAATAAGACCCATTGAAGACTTCGCTGACACAGCCATCATGGAGCCTTGCTGGATGTAGTTGTGTATAATGGGAAGGGATCTGACTGGCTGTGTATGTAAAATGTTTCTCCATGTGATGAGGTCCTTACCGAGTCAATAAGATTTACCTGTTTGTTAACACATTATTCCAAAGTGGGTATATTCAAGTTGGGGCAATAGCTTGCAGGACCATAGTAATAGTTTTAAACAGTGAACTAATATCCTAATGTATTGGTGTACGTCACCATTACTACAACTCCAATGTGAAATTATCAAGCTTCTGAATGTAAGTTCTGCATTATTGCTATGGAAATCAGACACATTGATATATCAGTGGCCAACTGACATCTCTCCAATCAACACATTTCACAACTTGCATTGACTTCACTGTTGGAAGTCAATGCAAGTCAGAGAGAGCATTATCTGAATCTTTGCTAAGACATGGAAACCCATTTACACTGTGGAATTATAGCAGCTTGACACCACTTTAATTCCCATGGCTCAATGCTATCAATTTTTGAGATTTGCAGTTTGTTGTGGTGTCAGAGCTTTCTGACAGAGAAGGCTAAATGTCTCACAAAACTACAAAACTACAACTTTCAAAATCCTGTGGTATTGAGCAATGGCAGTTAAAGTGGTATCAAACTGCTATGATTCTGCAGTGCAGCTACAGCTTTATTCTCAGAAAGAGACAATGGTAAACCTCCCTTTAATAAATCTCCCCCCCCCCAAAAAAAAAAAAAAGCTGTGATGGGGTCTTGGTTTGATATGCTAATGAACTTTGCAATCCTATCACTCTTCCATGCAGATAACAATAGGATTCCTGCCAAAATCAGTGGGATGTATTCCTACATATAATGGATGCTCTCAGTTGTTACAGATATCGGATAGGGGGGGATAAATTATGGTTTATCATTAGAATCTGTGCTTGTGGAGGAGAAAATAAAACAAACGAAGCATATGTACAAAGACAAATTGGTTCAAACTAATTTTCTGGAAGAATGCTGCAAGTTTATATTGCTCAACAATTCTTTACGCAACTGGTCTACTAGGAGCAGAAGGCACACAAATAGAAAGTACAGTATGTTGCAAGATGAGTTAAACAGAATCAATCTACCAGAGATGCAGACAGGCTAAATATTTGGCACAGGAAAATAGCACTGTGAAGGAATCTACCTCACCCCAACAGTGAAGTTTTGATGACTGAATCAGGACATTCTCTTTCATCAGTGTTTACAAGTAGCTATGGCCTGCAGTGTGGATGCGGTTTGTTGATCACATCAGACTGGAGCTGAGATCAGCCGATTGTGCTTCCAGGCAGCTTCCCTGCCTGCAACTGGCCTTGCTAGTCACCACTTCCACTCCTGGAGTTTACTATTTCTCCAGGCATAGGGTTGGATTTTGCTAGCACAAGAACTGGGGCTATGCAGTGTTGAAGTTGTGACCTCCTCACTTGCAGCATAGCAGTTTGGATGCAGTATGAAAATTCTTAGTTTGAGCACCCCACATATTTTAGTTTAAAAGAGTATGTCAGATTTATAGTTGGTACTAGACCTCCAGTCACTTCCTTTTATAAAAACAAACAAACAAGCAAAAAACCCAAAGCTCTTGCGGGCTTAAAGCAGTGGTCCTTAACCTGTGGGCCGTGAACCACCAGTGGGCCATGAGGATGAAAATCTGGTCCATGAGCCTCCTATTCTATTCTATTCTAGTCTAGTCTAGTCTAGTCTATTCCATTCTATTATTTCCACTCCTTTCATGCCACCTGTCACTCCTTCCCTGTCGCTGACCCTGGCATACGTTCTGTATCAGAAACTAGAGCTTATGTGGTCTATCCAGGCCTGTAGCCAGGATTTTGTTTCGGGGGGGGGAGGGCTGAGTTCGGTTTGGGGGGGCTGAGTTTGGTTCGGGGGGGGGGGCTGAGTCTGAGTGAAAGAGGGTCTACCCTAGCAAACCTTTTGTATCATTACCCCAATACCCCCATGCATATGGGATATATTGAGTATAGTGATCAGATCATGATATGAATAAACATAGCAGTTTAAATAATGCACCAGTAAGGCCTTCTCACGGATGACCATCAGAATTTCAGGGGCGGTGGGGCTGAAGCCCCCCAAGGTTGGAAACCACTGGCTTAAAGTGACACAGGAAGTCCAAATAAGCATGGTAAAAGTGCCACTTTGGTACCTAGATGACATTTGGGGCAATAAGTTGATTTTTTTTTTGTTTCTGGGGGAGACAGCCTGCCAAATGTATGCTCCTAAACTTCCACAGTTGCTTACTCCTGCTTTCCACCAGTCTTGATAGGTTTCCACCCTTCTTGGGGTTTGGAGTAGTACGGGGATCTGATAAGAAAAGGAGGAAACAGGGAATAGAATTTGACTGGAAAAAATCCATGACTAACAAAAGAACACAATAAATAAGTTTGCATTCTTTTATATGCTTTCTTAGGATTAATTTAAAAGAGACCCACTAAAGAGGACAGAATTGTACTCTTATCCTAAAAAAGGCTAGAATCCAAAGTTTATTGTTGATTTATATCAACTAGGAGGAATGAAGTGTTGCATCATTAAAACATAATGTAAGGAGGAATACAGGGATAATAATACAGGAATACATTCTTAACTGGAGGTTCCTCTTGGTAACCTCCCACACCCCCATTTCTGCAAAAATTATAAAAATCAGCTAGCCCTACACCCTGATTTAAACATTTATCTTTCTTGGCTTCTTTTTTTGGGAAGGTCATTGACTATAGCTTATTAAATTCCCACTTGAACACTAGTATGACTCGGTGGTAGAGAAAGAAAATAAGTGAAACTATTTTTCAGTGTCAAAAATATTGAGAGCTTGATCTCAAAGCAGGAAACATTTCAGTCGCATTGGGATTTCAGATAATTGACTGGAGAAAAGAGGCAATTGTACAATTTATTTTGATCTGTAGTTGCTCCAGGTCATATTTATACTGGAGTAACCTTCCTGGAGTAGATGCAACAAGTCTGGTACACATAAAATTTACTTTGTATCCCTAGGATAGCATCCTTTTATTTCATTCACATATAGTAAAGGTAAATGAAAGGAGAGTTAAGGAGCAGGAAGAGGGTGATGGTAGTGGCAGGGTGCAAATAGTGGTGGTGGCTGTAGCCTACAGTTTTAAGCTGGGGCCAGGTAAATGATCTTGGCTGGATCAGGACCGCAGGCTTTAGTTTGGGGACACTTTGGGTAGCAAATCAATTTTAAACTTTGCTTTCTGTGTTTGGATGAATGGGGATAGAGTATTGGGGGTAGTATTTAGGTTGTGATTTTGTTTAACAATGTTTATTGTTAATAAATGCTTAGTTTTGTTTTGTTTGATTATTCCATTTTTATTTGAATAAGTAAATAAAAAATAACAAGCATGGCTCCAATGTCTATCTGGAGCATCATCTTTGCTGGATTTTAAGGTTTCATATCTCCTTCTTTTCTTTCTTGTTTTGGTAAGTATCTAACTCTTGTAGCAGCCAAACTATAGGACAAAATGTGAAGTCACTCTTCCGTGTAATTGTTTTGTAGGAAACAAGTCTGTCCTTTGCTTTTTGGGCATCAGGGAAGCCTTGCAGCTGGTAGAGGGAAGCAATGTGTGTGAAGAGGTGAGGTTGAAAAGGGGAAGGAAAAGTCAGCAATGCATGTGGTAGGGTGCAAGAAGCAAATTTTCTTACTGTAAAAATACTAATGGAATTCAAAATACAATGAAAGGGGGATATTCAACAATTGTGCTAAATGCTAATTTGAAGGCAAGTTGGATTTATATTTTGTTCATGGCAGTCTTCCGTGGTATTATTATTATTTATGACAGTCTTCTGTGGTATTATTATTATTATTATTATTATTATTATTATTATATTTATTATATTTATTATGTTTATTTATACCTCACTATTTCTCTCTACATGGAGACTCAAAGTAGCTAACATTAAAAGCATTTCAGTACAATTTAAAATTTCCAAATATATAATCATTCAAACAGAATTAAATATCATTCAATACATATTCAAACTATGATGCCCTCCAGACATATTATGACTACTGTGCTAGCTGCGGATGATGAAAGTTGCAGTCTTGTGTATGTAGATAGATAGATAGATAGATAGATAGACAGACAGACAGACTGACAGACAGTTTGGAAAGACTGGCTCAGAGAAGAAGAAAAAACATCAGAACTGGGCTAGTCTAAAATGCTATATGAACTGGAATGCTGAGTCCATTCAACTTTTCCTAACATACGGTACCTTACCTGGTGTAATGGCACACCCGAGCCTTTGGGAAAACAATAGTGTTTGGCTTCTCGGGGGCTATCTGTATTCCTTCTGTTAAGATTAAGAACCTTAGCAGACAGAAGCACTTAGGCAAGGTAAAAAGATAACTAAAATGAGTTTACTGAAACAAGATGAATAAAGGGTAACTCCACCCGGGACTATCATAAGATAACTTAAAACCATATATTACAAAAGGAGATTTTGCTGGTTGTAGTCATCCTTCTGGGGTTTTTCAAAGTCTTTCTTGCCTCTGGTGCAAAGTGATGGATTATAAATTGTTGTTTACAAACTGTCTTAATCTTCTCTCCTGTGAAGCTTAGGCTGGCCAAAAGCTTCTGTTGTCCTTTGGACTGTTAGTATAAAATACTGCTAAATACTGCAGCAGAAGGTGCTAAGAATGCCTGTTTTGGATTGCTAGGCCTAAGATTCCAGATAATATCCAAGCCTCTAAAAGACTGTAGCTCTACTGTAGGGAGGAGTCCAGCAAAGGAGTCAAGCAAAGACCAATTAAGGATATGGAATAGACCAACTAAGGCTGGCCTCTAAGGGTTTTTTATGCTCCACTCAAAACTTAATACAGAGGAAGATAACTACACTATTGGGAAAGCCTATGAACAGGGGGAACTGAAGCAGAGGAGAGGAAAAGCAGAACCAAGACTTTACAACTGGCTTCAAACTACAGGAAAGGAGATTCCACCTGAACATTAGAAAGAACTTCCTGACTGTGAGAGCTGTTCAGCAGTGGAACTCTCTGCCCTGGAGTGTGGTGAAGGCTCCTTCTTTGGAAGCTTTTAAGCAGAGGCTGTTGGGGGTGCTTTGAATGCAATTTTCCTGCTTCTTGGAAGAGGGTTGGACTGAATGGCCCACGAGGTCTCTTCCAACTCTAGGATTCTATGATTCTATAATTCTATTTGGAATATAGAAGTCTCTCAAACTGAACATGACATTTCTGTTATGGTTGGGTAGAGTGATCCTATTATTCCCCAGAGGCAGATGTTCTGCTAGTATTGCCTAAAACATTTAAGGTTTTTCTCCTGAATATTACATTCTTAACCATATTTGGATTAAAATTGAATCCCAACATTCCTAGTATCAAACCTGCTGCCAACTTTTTAATATAGTTCCCGAGGCAGAAACTAGACTGTTTTGTTTATGAACTGTGCTGTGATGTTTGTTTCTAATGCAGCTACTGCTATGCACTTAAGCAATAATTCACAATATCCACGCAAATGTTTTTCAGACATTTCTTGCCCCATGCAAATATATAGCAAGCATAGTGTGGCAAATGGCGGTATTGCAGGAGGTGTTCCAAGAAGTTATAATGTGTTTTCGTCATACACAAATGTACAGTGTCTTTTTTTGTTACGATCGCATTTGCAAAAAGCTACATAGAGGTTTTTTTTTACTATATATTTTAAGGTATTTATATTCTGCCACCAAGGCTCTCAGAGCAACTTGTAAATGGCTAATTTGACAGTTCCAGCACTCAGGCTTACAATCTAAATAAGACACAGCACACCAAGAAAGGGAATGGCAGTGAAGGATGGGTTAAGTTCATCAGATTAAGTTCTTCTCTTCCTCCAAGACCAGGGCAGTGGCAGCTTCATCTGCTTTTGGGCAACAGAATGGCTGTTCTGTGTGGTCAGGGAACTATAGCACTTTGCACAACTGAGAAGGCAACACAGTCCACTCAATAGCCTAAAGCACGCTGCTAATAAAATATCTCAGAGCCGTTCTGACTTGGCACCAGTGTCTAGCATTAGTAATAGACTGGATAAGAGCAAACAAACTGATGGTTGGCTGTTCCCAACCTTTTTTCCCCTAAAGGTGGCTAAAAACCTTTGTCAAATGAATCCCGCATTTTTGATCTGCTTCCATCCTGTGCTGGCTGATTGCTTCTGTAGCACCATTTACACTGTTATATAATGCAGTTTGAAACTGCATTATATGATCAGTGTAAACTCATATAATGCAGTTCAATGCAGTTAAATTGCATTATATAAATCTACACTGACCATATAGTCCAAATTCCAACTGCATTATATGGCAGCATAGATAGGGCCCAAGTCATTCAGATGATTAATTCACATACACTCTTTGCATCTGGAAAAAGGGGTTGTCGCAAGACTCATTTTCCCTTCTCCTTTTGTATCAAAATAGACTGGCACAGCTTTTTGGAAATTGCTGCCTTGTGCATGGAACAGATAAATTATCAACATAAGGAATAGTTGTTTGATGTTTAATGACGTTTAGATGGTCTATTTCTTGCATTCACATTTTTCTTAGGGGTTGCAGTTCCAAGAAAAGCCCTCCTGTGATGAAAATGACCTCCCTGAAGGCTAATTTTCTTTATGATAGCCTTGTGAGAAGCGAAGAGGGAATCCACCCCCTCCTCAAATCCCCCCTAAAACCTTTAAAATAAAATAAAAAATCACGAGGCTGCCATTATGCCTCCCTGGAGCTTCCTGGCACATACTAGTGTTACGCATTTGAGGTAAACCTTGCCCCGTTTCGTGTTCTGGCTTTTGTTGGGGGCCCTGAGCCAGTGGGTGGGAAGCCCTCACCATAATGGTCTGATTTTTGGGACACCGAACCAAAAACAACCCTCCTAATTTCAAGAGGCTCCTGAAAAAAAGATTGCCCCCCCCCCAAAGAAAGCTGGGACATGAAATGGAGCAAGGTTTACTCCAAATGCACAACACTACAGCATTTGGAGTAAACCTTACACTAGAGTAAGAGGTGCTCAGTGCAGGCGCGCTCTGGGCCTGCCTGCATGCCCTGCCATACACGCACTCTCTTTCCGAGACCAGGAGGCAATTTTGGCTGCAGATGAATGCAGGCTTTCATGTTGAAAATATAATCATGGAGGGAGGGGGCTTCCCATTTTGTGCTCCCAAAGAAACAGAAGACATGAAAGAAATGGTAGAAACAGTAGGAACAAACTCCGCACAAAACTTTTGTGCATACAAATATTGCACTAGGAGGCGCACATTGTAGCAGTTGTTACCATGCTACAATGGAGACAATGCATGGGAAAGCCCACTTCTTTGGGGCATCTGTGCGGCCAGCAACATGGCAGAAAATGGATTACTTTAACCCATTTTCTCCTGCTATAAATTACTGTCTGGAAGCGCCCTCTGTGTCTATCAATGGGCTTTATCAGGATCTTTCTGTTACTCCTTATTTCAGAATCCTTCACTTGTATACATTGCATAGACTCCCAGAAAATGCTGACAATCTTCTTGCTCACCGATCTCCATTGTTTAATGTACAGCAATAGTATAATGGTTACTGGTAGTTTCGATTAGGTGGCTCAGAGAATCAGATACAAGTTTTAGTCTGAATTTTAAAGGAGCAATGTATAGTGCTGAACCCTGTCCCCAAAATATGTTCAGCATCATGTTCAGCATCATTTGAACATGTGAATTAAGCCTGGAGTCGATTCACTGCCAGGTCCCATTTACACTGCCATATAATCCAATTTCTGAATCCAGATTATCTGTTTTGAACTGAATGATATGGCAGTGTAGACTCATATAATCCCATTCAAAGCAGATAATCTGGATTCAGGAACTGGATTGTGTGACAGTGTACATCCAGCCCCAGACAGACATGGGAATTGCCAGCCTTTGTGCAATGAAACTTGCTGATGCTACTGCTAAAAATGTAGTGAAAAAGTGTACATCCCTACTTCTAACCACCCCACCCCACATGCAGACACGCACACACCAGTTTTGTTGGATTCTACCCAGTTTTGTTGGATTCATTTCAATTGGTTCAGCTTGAGGATGTGGACAGGATCCTTGGAGAGGTGCGACCCACCACATGCATCCTAGACCCCTGTCCTTCCTGGCTGATCAAGGAAGCCAGAGGGGGTTTGGCGGGGTGGGTGAAGGTGATGGTTAATACCTCCTTACAGGAAGGAATATTTCCAGCGAGCTTAAAACAAGCTATTATAAAACCGCTGTTGAAGAAACCATCACTGGATCCCACTCAATTCGACAACTATCGGCCAGTTTCCAATCTCCCCTATTTGGGCAAAGTCATGGAACGTGTGGTGGCAACACAACTCCAGGGGTTCCTGGTAGACACTGATTATCTAGACCCGGCACAGTCTGGCTTCAGGCCGGGACATGGAACTGAGACAGCCTTGGTCGCCTTGGTAGATGATCTACGCAGGGAACTAGACAGGGGGAGTGTGTCCCTGTTAGTTCTGCTGGACCTCTCAGCGGCCTTCGATACCGTCGATCACGGTATCCTTCTGGGGCGCCTCATGGACATGGGGCTCGGAGGCACTGCTTTGCAGTGGCTCTGATCCTTCCTTGAGGGACGGACCCAGAAGGTGTCATTGGGTGACACCTGTTCGGCTCCGCAACCATTGTTGTGTGGAGTCCCACAGGGTTCAATTCTGTCCCCGATGTTATTTAACATCTACATGAAGCCGCTGAGAGAGATCATTCGGAGTTTCGGACTAAGATGTTATCTCTATGCAGATGATGTCCAAATCTGTCACTCCTTCCCACCTGTCACCAAGGAGGCTGTCCAGACCTTGAACCGGTGTTTAGCCGCTGTATCGGACTGGATGAGAGCTAACAAATTGAAACTGAATCCAGACAAGACAGAGGTCCTACTGGTCAGCTGCAAGGCCGAACAGGGTATAGGGTTACAGCCTGTGTTAGACGGGGTTACACTCCCCCTGAAGACGCAGGTTCGCAGCTTGGGAGTGATCCTGGACTCATCGCTGAGCCTGGAACCCCAGGTCTCAGCGGTGGCCGGGAGAGCTTTTGCACAATTAAAACTTGTGCGCCAGCTGTGCCCGTACCTTGGGAAGTCTGATCTGGCCACGGTGGTCCACGCTCTTGTCACATCCCGGTTGGATTACTGCAACGCACTCTACGTGGGGTTGCCTTTGAAGACTGCTCGGAAACTTCAACTAGTCCAGCGAGAAGCAGCCAGGTTGCTCACCGGAGCGGCGTACAGGGAGCATACCACCCCCCTGTTGCGTCAGCTCCACTGGCTGCCGATCCAATTCCGAGCACAATTCAAAGTGCTGGTTTTGACCTATAAAACCCTATATGGTTCCGGCCCAGTGTATTTGTCCGAACGGATCTCCCTCTACATCCCACCTCGAAGTTTAAGATCTTCTGGGGAGGCCCTGCTCTCGACCCCGCCACTCTCACAAGTGAGGTTGGCGGGGACGAGGAGCAGGGCCTTCTCAGTGGTGGCCCCCCACCTGTGGAACTCACTCCCAGGGGAGATTAGATCGGCGACTTCTCTTCTGGCATTTAGGAAAAAACTGAAGACCTGGGTTTGGGACCAAGCCTTTGGACACACTGGCAACTAAATTAAGGATCTGACGATAGACAAGGACAAATGGAATGAAATGGATATATGGACTCTGAACCTGAGCATGAGACTGTTTTAAATTTATTATGTATTGATGTTTTAATTTTAACTGCTGAATTGCTTTTTTGTACTTTGTATTGCTGTCAATTGATTTAGGCATCTAATTGCGCCTCCTCTGTAAGCCGCCCTGAGCCCCCCCCCCCCCCCGGGGTGAGAAGGGCGGGGTATAAGTAGATGAAATAAATAAATAAATAAATAAATACCTATATTTGCCTTTTCTCTATCTCATTACCATCATCATCCCATAAAACCCATATGAAAGGAAATAATTTTTTGCTCTAATGTCATTTCTAGTTGAATACAGAGGGTCACACCATCAGAGCAGTGATACCAAAATGATTATCAATGTATTTTTGAGTGCATAGTGTTCCAGCAGAAATTTATTATTCTTTTCAAAGAAAAGTGAAGGTGTCAAAAATCTTTCATCAGCTATTTCATTTGGGAAAAACTTAAAGGAGATATTTATGATTTGGTATAATAAGGTGCAGCACTTAGCTCTGGTAGAAAAAAAATAACAAAATTCAAAAGGCTGAAGGAAAGGGAAGTATTTTTGCAATAGTATAGAATTATTTTATAGAATAACTGCATGCTTTCATAATAAACGTTACTTTATGTACTTCTGTTTCTTTTTTCTGGGTGGTGATTGTTATGGTGGTGAGTGTTATGGATGTCATGGCATAAACTCTAATACACATATATTCAGCAACAACAAAAAGGGAAGAAACAGGTGGAGGCCTACTGTGGCCAAGTTGTATTGGCTCTTTAACACCGTAAAATTACTCTTTTGAAGGCAGAAGAGAGAAGTGGGCTGATATCTGAGTTTCAACAATCTCTCCCAAGTATGTATTGTCGAAGGCTTTCATGGCCGGAATCACTCAGTTCTTGTGGGTTTTTTCGGGCTATATGGCCATGTTCTAGAGGCATTTCTCCTGACGTTTCGCCTGCATCTATGGCAAGCTTCCTCAGAGGGTGAGGTCTGCTGGAGCTGGGAAAAAAGGGGTTTATATATCTGTGGAATGACCAGGGTGAGACAAAAGGCTTTTGTAAGTTGGACTAGGTGTGAATCCTGTAGAGCCCAGTTGAGGTGGTTCAGTTCATCTTGGAGGAGGTGGGGCTCACAGATTCTTTTTGCACGGTCTGCCAAGGCTTTGATGGTGACCCAATTGTTGATCTGGTTTGCGGATGACTAGGACATCTAGAAAAGGCAGTCTTCCTTCCTTTTCTTTTTCCATAGTGAACTGGATGTTAGGGTGGATGCTGTTAAGATGTTCCAGGAACCTGTTGAGTTCTTCTTCTCCATGGCTCCAAATGGTGAAACTGTGAACTGGTGAAATGGTGAACTGAAATGGTGAAATGGTGAACTGAACCACCTCAACTGGGCTCTACAGGCCAATGGATACTCCACCTCAGACATCAGAAGAGCTGCAAGACCAAGAACAAGCCACAAAAGTAAAAATGAAGATCCACCCAGAGGAAAAGTGTTCCTGCCATACATCAAGGGAACCACTGATCGCATAGGGAAGCTGATGAGGAAACACAACATACAAACAATCTACAAACCCACCAAGAAAATCCAACAAATGCTCCGTTCAGCAAAGGACAAGAGGGATCCTCTCACCTCTGCAGGAGTCTACCGCATACCATGCAGCTGTGGACAAGTCTACATAGGGACCACCAAACGCAGCGCCCAAACAAGAATCCAGGAACATGAAAGGCACTGCAGACTACTCCAACCAGAGAAATCAGCCATAGCAGAGCACCTGATGAACCAACCTGGACACAGCATTTTATTTGAGAACACAAAAATGCTGGACCACTCTCACAACCACCATGTCAGGCTACACAGAGAAGCCATTGAAATCCACAAACATGTGGACAATTTCAACAGAAAGGAAGAAACCATGAAAATGAACAAAGTCTGGCTACCAGTATTAAAAAATTCTAAAATTAAAACAGCAGAGAGAAAAACAGGCAGGGACATCTAATCACCTTTCAAGAAGAGTTTGCTCCAGGCACAGTCAGCCCATTGTATGCTAATCAAAGTGGTCAGTTGAAAAGATTCACACCTAGTCCAACTTACAAAAGCCTTTTGTCTCACCCTGGTCATTCCACAGATATATAAATCCCTTTTTTCCCAGCTCCAGCAGACCTCACCCTCTGAGGAAGCTTGCCATAGATGCAGGCGAAACGTCAGGAGAAATGCCTCTAGAACATGGCCATATAGCCCGAAAAAACCCACAAGAACTCTCCCAAGTATGTTTTGCAGAGAAATCCACATCCAGCAGCACACCATTATCAAACATGTTTTCATTTTGGATGACAACTCCCAAGATGCCCAAGCCCAGTGGAGTCAGGGAATACTGGATGCTGCAATTCAAATAACTACATTTTCCAATGCAAAAACGCCCTTTAAAATGGGCCTTGCTGTTTATTTATCTCTCACAGCTCCAGCCCATCTTCTTCCATTTCTCCATTCTGCTTGGAGGACTTCCTGTTGCAAAACACCGATGTATCTTCTGTCTTGTTCACTTTAAAAATTCAGCAATACTTGGGGCTTATATGAAACAGTTTTTTAAAGTTCTAATTAAAATAGTCCATGAAGCAAGGGGAGAGGAAGTGACCCAGTGACATCACCTGGGTCAGCCAAGTCATACTCTCTGTGGTCCTCTTCTGCAGACACAGGAAGAGCTCGGTTGCCCTCAGGTCAGCCACGAAGACAAAGCTGCACATATATACAAAATGTGGTGAGTGTGCATTCCCAGCAGACTCACTTCTCACATTAGGTTCATTGTATGCAGCCGAGGCAATATGTCATATCTTATAAGGAGGAACTCTTTTCCCACCATGTCCAACATCATAAAGATTGAAAAGCTGATCTTTGAGCAAGGATACATTTCATTGAAACCATCAGATCCAGAGAATTTTTGGAATCAAAACCATCTGTGTCAACAAGCACCGATAAGCAGAGTTTCTGGGCGGGCTTCCTTGTAGATCAATACATTACTCTGAAAAATTTCCTTTTGAAGCCCCTGAGAAACAACAGCAAAAGTACACTTAAACTTTTAATGAATGACTCATATAATTGCTGGCTTCTGAAAAGTTTGCTTGATCCAGGAAGGTCATTGAGTATTGACTGGACCTCTTAAACTGGCAAACAGATTAGCCTGCACACTTTCCATGCATTTTTATATAGCCAATGGAAGTAATGTAGAACATAAGGGATAACTTCATTTCTATTCAGAGAAAATAGAATTTTTTGGTGTAAGTCTGGTGTGTGCTATTATTCAAACTGTCATTAAAGTATTTCAAGGTGAACCAGCCAAGAGGCTAGAAAAGAACATTATTGCTTCTCTCCAACAAGGACAACAATAGCAATCTATCTATCTATCTATCTATCTATCCATCTATCGACATAATAAAAGTGAAAAATGTGTATGTGGTGGTGTCCACTTAAACAGACAGCCTCCCTCCTGCACAAACAGGCAAGAGTTCCAGGTGCTGAGAAGCCTCCAAAGGCACTCCCTCAATTGACATTGCAGGTTATAGTGAGCACCATGAACATGTAGCCCAAATTCTGCTAATTTCCTCCCCAAACACTAACCACCCAAGGAATGCATTCATTCAGGGACAAATTCATCCTAGATTTGATGTATTTTTTCCAACACAAGCAGGCATCCCAGGGTTCCTTGTGTGGAATTTGCATGACTCCACCCACTGAGCTACAGCAGTTAAAGTGGTGTCAAATTGCATTAACTCTACAGGGTAGATGTATCCTTAGACAATGTATGTATATACATTTTGAACACCACCTTTGTTCTATCATTTCAAAGTATGTGCAAGTAAAAAGCCATGCTGACAAATAACAAACACACAGTCAGGAGGATGAAGATCAGTGTAGCTGACATATGAGACTTCTGCCTATTCTTCACATGGTACAGCTGGCACATCTTTAAATTAGACCCCAATTAATTTTTTCCCGTTTCCAATACCTTGGCTGCCAGAAATACCCTCTTACAAAAAAACTATTTTTCATATTTAATAACACATGACACCAAACTATTTTGTTCAACTAATTATAGAGAAGGTTAAGCAACCCAGAAATTGGTTGGATGCTGACAATTTACAAAAAAAAAATGACAGCTTTGTTATGAAGATAAATGAATATATTTTGGCATTTGCATTCTTGGAGACAGAGCAAATTATTAACAGATAGGTGGATGGATGGATGGATGGCTGGATGGATAGATAGATAGAGACCAATAAGAAAATACTTGAATTTAATGCTCATCTCTTTTGGCTGAATGACCTCACAAAATTTAGAGTGCGTGTTAGATTTGCATAATACAGTAATCTTAGTGCTGAGGCAAAGCAAAAGCGAAAGCTTTTCCAGGAGCACCTGGTGCATCTATTTGAGTGATGTCGACTCTAATTTAATTGCCATGGCTCAGTGCCATGCAATCCTGGGATTTGTAGTTTGATATGGCATCAGCATTCAACTCAAGGCCTTGTAAAACTGCGGCCCCATGACTCCATAGCATTGAACCAAGACAATTAAAGCGGATTCATCCTACAGCATAGATGCACCCCAAAGGTTTTTTTTCCATTGCTGGAAGCTTTAGTGTTCTAGCATTTTTCTTTTTAAGGAAAGAATTCTAAGCAGGCAGCCTTTTGGGGCCAAATGATAAAGAATGCACCTTTTGCCATTGCGCATTATATTCTGCAGCAAATCCTTTTTTTTTTCAGGGCTTTGAAAATGGGGATGTGCAGTAAATTCGATGGCACATTACACTCGAAGAAATACGGTACAGCAGAGCCCCGGTTATCCGAGCTCCACTCATCCGACACTCTTATCTGATGCCATCATGTGGCCGATTGAAAACATTGCACCCTTTGATATGTGCTCATGAGAGCAGGTGGCTTTCTTTCCCATGTGCAAAAACTGGGAGGAGAAGGAGGAGAAAAACACATTCCCCAAAGGGAAGGGAGGGGGTGTGAATCAAAAGAGAAAGAGGGATGGGAGGGGAAAAAAGAAGGGAGAAAGGAGGGAAAAAGGAAATGCGACGGTTATCCTCTTTCTAACTGCTCTTGGTACACGCGGAGACTCGCTCTCCTGCTTTGGAGATTTCTCTCCAACTCAGCCTTGTTTCCAAATCAAGGGGGAGAAAAGGGTCTGTGTCTGGAAGGAAGAAAAGGGGGAAGAGAAGCCTTGTTGCTTTGGTGATGGAAGATCCCCCCTTTCTTCCTGCACACACACCAACTTTGCTCCAGATCCTCTCTTCCTCTCCCTTCCCCCTTCATCCCCCCCCCCCCATGTGCACACTCTTCTTTTTCCTCCTTCTCCTCCCTCTTTTACCTCTGACAGCCTTGTAGCAACCTGTATTTCTGGCCTACTTCTTCTCCACCTTCTCTTCTAACCCAAGCAAGAGGCATAGAATCCTAGAAATGCAATAGACCCTTAAGAGGCTATCCAGTCCAGCCCCATTCTTCTAGGCTGGAAGGCACAAGCCAAGCCCTCCCAACACAGAGCCACACAGCTCCAAATGAGATTCTGGAGGCAGTTGACCAATATCAGTGTTTAGCAAACTCTGGTTTTCCAATGTTGCCATTCCTCTATGCTCAATATGGGATTCTAGAGATGGTTGATATACAATATATTAGTGTGTTCTCAACTCTAGTCCTCCAGGTGTTTTGGATTTCAAATATGTTTTGGTGCTTAACTTGTAAAACCATAATGTAATTGGATATTTAAAAGGCTTTTACTTAATCCCCCCTTATTATCCAACATTTTTGCTTATCCAACATTCTGCTGGCCCATTTATGTTGGATAAGTGAGACTCTACTGTATTTGAATGAGGGCTGCTTCCAGGAAATATATATATGTACAGTACAAAGTTAATTACCTGATGGTGAATGCACCATCTATTTCTGTGAGTCCATCTCTGAAACTTCCATTTTTTTTTGTTTCCATAAAAATATGATTTTGAAAATTAAAGTACATAAATTATAATGAGTACATAAAATAAAATGACATTGTTTATTTGATTCTAACCTGCATCTTGCAGTATACTGAGGCAAATGACAAAAGGAACAGTATAGTTCTTAATAGACCCACTACTAACTCTTTCCCTGTCTGCTCTCCCCTGTACTACTCAATTTAAAACAACAATAACAAAACTTTAAGGGTTTATTTCACTCAGGAGGATTGGAGATGAAGCTTAAACATCTCTCCAAAAGCAAGCTCTAAACACAAGGTTGCAAATTCTAAAGGAGAAGCTCAACAGGAGAATGGGAACCATAGTAAAACTTGCAGGAGAATAAAAGATGATCACAATCAGTTCCATAAATGTCTTAGTATATACATCAGTGCACAGAACTTGGGAAAGAAGTCAAAGATCTGCATTACATGCTGTCTAAGAGACTGTCCAGACAGTACCTTTATCCCAGGAGCTTCTGCAGCAAACAGGAGGGTGGCCAGATGCTGTTCCCTGTAAATGCAGAAGCAATCACTACAAAAGGCAAAAAGCGTGAGATTTCCAGGTGTGGGAGTATCGTGGATTTAAGTTGAATATGTGGATCTTTGCATGTCTGTATGTCCCTGCAATTGGAAATCACACATTTTTTTTATCTGGGTTTGCTCTCGGGTTGTAGATGTTTGTTCCTGATTGCTCACTTACTAAAAATAAGGTCACATGTGAGTAGAAGGCAAAAACTTTGTCGTGTGCCAGAAACTTCATGAAATGTGTGGAGGGCACAGATTCTCTGAGCAAGACAAAGAACGGAGCTTTTGCAGTGGTTTGCTACGGTGATTCTTTGCATATCTGCATCTCCCCAATTTGAGGGGGTTTTAAAATAAAAAAAGCTGAAGTTTCTGCAGAAGTCCCATGGTGGCCATCTTGGGAGCCTCTAAATCTCACAACAAAGCATCAGGTCTGGACAATGGAAGCAGAAATCCTGGGACCAACAGGTCTGTATGTGGACCTCTCCTGAAATCCTGGGATTTTTTGCCCCTGTTTAAACCTGTGATTTAGTGCTGTATGGAAGCGTCCCTAAGTTATCATTTCCCTTATAGCAAACAAAAAACTTATCTGCTATACATTCTATCACTGTCTGTTATCAATAGCAGAATGCCATCTGTTCAAAGCATTATTTAATTTTGTAATACATCTAATATGTTTAGCTCTTTTATACTCTAGGTGAATACTTCAAAATGTACACCAGCTTTTACAGTTAGTGAGATTTTCATCTTCCTTATTCAACCATTTTCATCAGGAAAGTCCTCTGAGAATCAGGTTAAACAGTTAAAATACATTCAATCGATCGTTTGGTTAATAATATACTGTACATTGAAATACCCATGGTGGAAGTGGGAGTGCATTATTTCCCTCTGGTTGAGAATTTCAAAGGCCTCCACCCTAAACTACAAATTCCAAAATTTTGCAGGAAATTGCAACAGGATTGAAAGCTGGCACAAATTCTTTACCTACTCTATAAAATGCTCATGTGGTAGGGTTGCAAGAAACTATAGCTGACATGGTACGTCCAATGCTATTTTCTGAATCAGTGCCCCAAATAACCCCAAGAACAGACCTAACACCAAGATCCCAAGAGTTTTTTTTTAGATGGGCTGTGTTGTTCACGAGGAATAACAAAGCTAGGAAAGGCTGCGGCTGTTTGCCTCTTCCTGAGTCTACAGAGAAGGGCAAATGTGTGCCTGTTGTTCCCTCCTCCCTGCTGAGTTGAGTACAAACTACTCTTGTCTTCTGATTTCAAATGTGTACCTATGGAAATAAACCAAGGGCCAAGAGGAAAGGTGGGAGAAGTAGAGAGACACTGTAATACTTTAAAAGTAGTTGAAAAAGTAGGATGATAGGAACTCTCCCTGCTGAATTGGGATAGTTGGAAGTTGTGTGTTGTCAATTGACATCTGTTGATGTTGAACCAGGACAACTACTGTATTCCTTACATAAGCAATGCATGGCCTGGTTTTAAGGAAAGAAAACAGATTAAGAATTTTAAAGTCTATACCTAGTATGAATTTGCCTCACAATTACATTTCCCTGAACAAGTTCAACTTTGTTTTGTTGACTGAGAGATAGTTCCTGCAGCTGCTTTCGTCACTATGACAACCTATAGCTAAAAATAGTGGCTGAGATCTCTTCATTTTCAGTCCGTTGATGGTCATTCTTCCACAGGGCACACGGAAGCGGGTCCTTTCATCTGACTGATGAGTCACCTTTTTGCCTCATCCAAAGTGTTTGAGAAGCTACATGCAGCATCAAATTTTTCCAAAGTTTCAGTTATTGTTTGCTATAGGGATAATGGCATCTTAAATAGCCTCTCCTTTTTGCAAACTTAAAAAAAAATGTAATGGTGGATTTATATTTCAAATGCCACTGCGAGGAACTTTGCCACCGTGAGGGTCACCCTGTGGTGGTTGTCCTCCAAAAGATGTTTGACCTTCACTTGTGGGGAATGGTTAGACAATTGGGTCAGGATTGGGTTTAGGAGTTGGCCTCATTGAGCTGAGAAATAGCGGCATTGCAACAAGATGTGTTCTAATGAATCGATTTCATTACCACCATGCGGGCATAATCTTTGGGAGGAGGGGATGCCAGATAGTCTGCCATTTAGCAGCTCTGATGGAAATGTATTACCTGACACTGTGTAGTATGTGCCTGTATAGTATATTTCCCCGGATACCAGTGATCTGTTAACTCCTGTATGCTATCTATTTAACAGATGCGGATCCATGGACCGTAATAAAGGTTGTTGTTGTTGTTGTTGTTGTTGTTATATTTCAAATGCTGTTCACTTTGTAATTCTGATCTGTATTTCTGATAGCAAAAACAGTTAAAAATGGGGCCTAACTATCCTTATGTTGGCTAAACTCAGAGAAGATAGAGGCAGAAGACAGTCATGTTCCTGAAGTTTATTTGTAAAGGGGATATTGTTTTTCTCAACATTTTTATTTCAACAGAAAGGAAGAAACCATGAAAATGAACAAAATCTGGCTACCAGTATTAAAAAACTCAAAAATTACAACAGAGAGTAAACAATCAGGCACATCAAATCACTCTCAACAAAAGATTTCCCCCAGGCATTTCCAAGCCATTAAATGCTAATCAAGGTGGTCAGTTGAAACATTCACACCTAGCTGCAACAGACAAAAGTCCTTTGTCCCACCCTGGTCATTCCACAGATATATAAACCCATTTTCCTACTTCCAACAGACCTCACTACCTCTGAAGATGCTTGCCATAGATGCAGGCGAAACGTCAGGAGAAAATGCCTCCAGAACATGGCCATATAGCCCGGAAAAACCTACAACAACACAACATTTTTATTATTTCTTAGTTAATTTATAGCACTGTATGTTAACTAAGTTCTTGTTCATACTTGGATGGGAGACTGGGTGCTCTAAGCTATATTCCAGAGAACCGGCAAAACCACCTCTGAGTATTCCTTGCCTTGGAAAACCCTATGAAATTCATGGGATTATCTGATAGGCAACCTGGACACAAATATGCACACATCGCAGCAGTGAGCACAATATGGCCATCCAGGTATTGTTGGAATGCATTTCCTTGCAGCCCTAGTCAGCATAGCCAGTGTTGAAGAACACTGGGAGTTGACATCCAGCACCATCCAAAGGCATTCACTATACCCCTTCCCTGCTGCATTTTATGCTACTGACTCCATGCTAATAGAAACACTGAAATTAGGAGCAGAAGGACTCATCTAAAGAATGTATGGTTCCTCCAGGCAGAACTGCACCATGACCTCCTTTCTTTTCACAGTGATTTTTTCTTCCTCCTGAGCAAGACCTAAGATCTCTGATAGACTAATGAAACTTACAAAAGCAAGGTCTTTGCATGGTAAGTTTCATTAGTCTACCAGAGATTCGGCTCAGGCTAGATCTACACTGTCATATAATCAAATTATCTGCTTTGAACTAGATTATATGAGTCTACATTGTCATATAATCCAGTTCAAAGTAAACAATCTGCATTCGGAAACTGGATTACATGGCAGTGTCCAACCTTTGGTCCTCAAGGTGTTCTGGACTTTTACTCTCAGAATTTCCAACCATTGGACAAGCTGGCCAGGGCTTCTGGGGCTTGGAGTCCCAACCTGGAGGACCAAGGGTTGGAGACCACTGGTCTCGATGGTAAAGAAGATGAATGCAGTGTTTCCTAGGTCTGCCCAATTCTGCTTTCCCTCCCATGGATTGGAAAGTACTGCATTTTTAAACCAAAGCATATAGTTAAAAATCTTTAGTTCTTTTCATCTAAACTAGTAAAATTCAATATGCATATAGTCTGCTTTTTATGGCAACGATGAGATACATCATTATAATGATAGCCCAACTAACAAGAGCTATGAACACTTCCCAGATTTTATAATCATATTTAAAGCAGCATATTGCTGGACTGTATGCACAGACAACGAACAAGAAGAGAGGGGCAATGATGGAGTTTAATTATTTCTCTCTTAATTAAAAGTAGAACTTAAAGCCAAAGTTCAGATCTTTGCAATTCTAAAAGTAATTGCCTTTTTGATTCATGTCATTTTCAGACACATGCAGTTCCTTTCCTCTGCTATTCTCCTCAGTTTAAGAGACCTTAAATAGACAATGATATAAAGTGTAAGTAAAGACTGGTTCCTTTGAGTTTTGCACACATGGAAAAATAAAGGCCATGAAGGTAGCACATCGCTTCCTTTCTCATCACTGAGAAAGAATTTCTTTGTTGTATCACAACTTTCATGAGTTATTCAGAGCAATACTTGAAAAGGTGTTTAAAAGAGCTGGAGAAAGTTAATGCAAAAGTTAGAAAACTTGATTTTGAACAAGAATGTTTTTCTCATTTGTTAGATTTTTTTTAATGACATGATCCGAGTCATCATGATTGATTAATAGGAATAAATAAATTTGGAACATAAAACAAAGGTGGCAAGTTTGCAACTTGTGGGTACTTTTCTACCTTTGCCCTCAATTTAGTTTGACAGCTCCAAGCCAAGTCCCTCCATTCTTGGTGAATGAGTACTGCAGGTTATATACTAAGTCAATCTGGCTTTCCCTATTTCAAGCAAAGATGGGGGTGCTCCAGAGTTTGATGAAAACTCTGGAGTATTCCATGGTTTGGGGCCATGCAGGAAGTTGAGTGGTGTCTGAGACATATTGCTGCCACCATATTTTGCCTGCACTTATCAACACAGGGGAAAGGGAACAGATCATGGCTGTATCATCACTGTCATTACTCCAAGCCACTCACAGAGCTTTGTGCCAGTTTCTGGCCATCTCAGGTCCCACATTGTGATATTAGCATTGTTCTCCACCTTTTGTTTTCATTGTGTGAATGCCACTGTCAGAATGAGTCACCAATAGTGGTGAACACTTACATGAAATTCTTTGGCTATCTGGAAATGGTGTTGGCATCATGGAAGGTGATGTGAAAGTCCAGCACATCTGAAGTGGTTTTAGCTCAGCTAGACTGTGTTGACTCCAACCCATTCCTGCAGCAGGTTGAAGATGTGTTCGTGGTCACCTCTGGGTCCTGTTCAGAGCATTTCTACTTTGGACTGGCCCTGGAGTTTCCAGTGTAGATTCATCCTTAGTCAGGTCAGCATGTTTCTTTATCCAGCTTCTGTTCAATTTGGGCAATTAGTTGCATTGGCTTTAATTACATCATAATATCCCACAATCTTTGGTTATGTGGTACTATATTATCTCTTTGGCTCTTTTGATACCTGATTGGTCGAATCCTGAAGCCAATGAGAAGACAAAGAATGCGGATTTCTAAAATGGTACCAAAATAACTTGAACAATGTTGTTCTTGGATGCCTAACATCATATAATATAAATAAGTTCTTAGAGTTTGAGTAAGCTCGTTCTCCCTTACGCACTCCTCCTTAGATGGAAAATGTGACCCCTTAAAACTCTGCATAGCAATATATATTTAAAATAATGATTTAGTTTTCAAATAGATGTTCAGTGAATGGAATGCTGAATGCACATACTATTGCTTTTTATCATCTTTATTTTAACAATTTAAACATGATCTCCTAATAACAAAATATTTATATTTGAAAATGCTAAGGGGTTAATTCTTTCAACTAATAAGTTAAACTTAAAGACAATTTGCTATTTCACTCCAAGACCTGCTGACACAGAGTGTGAAATGTACCTTTTATAGGAAATCTTCAAATTAGTAAATCATCCCAACTTTCCAAACATTAGTCCTAATTGGAAGATGAGTTATGTGACTGGCTTCCAGCAGTTTCTAATAATAGAGAAGCTGCATTCACTAACATATGAATGGTAATATTTCAGGTGGGTGGCAAATTTGACTTTGTATGCTTTTACGCAGACAGAAGAGCTTGCCAGGTTTTAATATTTCCCCACACTGAACATTTTGTTCAAAGGAAATGGTCGAGGACGCAGTCTACCCTCATGTTGAGCTTTCACACCTATTAAATAGGTAGCTGATGACATCCTGAAGCAGTCTCTGACAGGATGTATGATTGCTTTCCCCACCACTTTTTATGACAATAGTACCCAGTCATTTAAAAACATACCGGAAATGTATTTTTGGATTATATGCGTCTGAGAGAGAAAAATCCTACTCTGCCAGAATAGTGTCTAATTGAAAGCTAGTCCATCACTTTTGCTCAAATATATTTTCTGGCCAATAACACTAGAGCAGTTTTACTAAAACTTCATAGGTTCATTTAGGGCCAGTGAGCATGCTACAATGGCACTGTATTTTCTCTCTATTGTCAACTACTCAACTGCACAAAACCCACAAATGTATAGTAATGTCTGCATTAGATATTGCTCGTGCACATGTTGTCTTTGTTTGCATAACTCTGAAGTTCTGTAAAATCCTGATACTTGGAATAAACTTTGTCAATCTCATTCAATGCTGTGGATAGGTTGGACTGAAAGCAGTATTGGGACTTGATAGATTCTTTGGACAAAGTTATTGTCTGTTGTCTGTTTGCCTTCCTGCTCGGTTTCAGGGTTTGTTCCAGTTCCATGTTTCACTTGGAAGATGTGGTAAGGCTAAGACTTCTGTCCTAACTCAACACCAACACCAGGCCCGTAGCCAGGATTTCGATTTGGGGGGGGGGGGGCTGAGTTTTTTTCAGGGGGGAATTGGGGGGGGGCTGAGTTTTGGGGGGGCTGAGTCTGAGTGAAAGAGGGTCTATCCTAGCAAACCTTTTGTATCATTACCCCAATACCCCCATGCATATGGGATATATTGAGTAGGGTGATCAGATCATGATATGAATAAACATAACAATTTAAATAATGCACCAGTAAGGACTTTTCACGAACCACCATGAGAATTTCGGGGGGGGGGGGGGGGGCTGAAGCCCCTCAAGCCCCCCCCCCCCCCCGGCTACATGCGTGACCAACACCATATTATTAGTAGAGTTGTGCACGGAACTGTTTTCCTTTGTTTCTTCCATCCTTTCATTACTTTTGGGAGCATGTAATGGGAAGGCCCGTCTGTCCTGGTAAGAAAATCGGTTTAACACAAAAGCAAGCGGGAGATGATCATGGCTCCTCACCTGCTTTTCATGAGCATGTGATGCTCCATGCCTCCTTGCCTTGGAAAGAGTGTGTGTGTGGCATGCAATTCCAGAAAGTGCACATGATTGTCTGCAGCCAAGCGCCTCCTCTAGAACCTATCTCAGAACCGGAGTACCTGGATATGTTAATCTAATTAGGTCCTTGTTCATCACATAATCAGGGTTCTAAATTGCTCAGAGGTTTCCTGAGATATAGGACTTATCTACACTGTCCTGATATCTCAGGATCTGATCCCAGATTATCTGTTTATCCCAGATTATATGGCAGTCGAGACTCATATAATCCAGTTCAAACTACATAACCTGGGATCAGACCCTGGAATATAAGCACAGTGTGCAAAGGGCCAAAGAAAACGTCTCACCATAGAAGTTATTTCTCCAGTCAAAATCTATTAGCCAGACCTTATAAAAGAATCAGAATGGAATCATTAAGATGGCAAATAAGAACAGCAGGAGTATGGGATTTCAAAAAGTTGACTTTGCAATATATCCTTACTAAAAATAACCTTCAGAAAAGAAGCTCAGACATTCAACATAGTGTTGCAGCACAACAAAAAAATATTGTTTTGGAGCAAATCCTCTGAGGTTTCCTTATCCAGCTCCTGAATCAGAATGTTTAGTATGCACACACAACAGATAGACAGTTATAATGCAATGGAAGATTTTCCACTGGTAGTGTGATTTTTAATTAGAACATCTTGCAACAGACAGTATAAACGTAATTGCATACGCATACTTTAACCTTTCCAAACACAGCACAGTCTGTGTTTCAAAAGAGGCAACCATAGTAAAGCTGATTGACAGGATGTTTAGCTAAATAGGGAATGAAAAATTGCCATGTATGTAGAGAAACATCAGTTCAAAGATCCATGCCTTTTATGATCTTGCTTATGCTATTTCTTTTCATCTAAGAAATTAAGACCATAGAGCAGTGGTTCTCAACCTGTGGCTCCCCAGATGTTTTGGCCTTCAACTCCGAGAAATCCTAACATCTGGATTTCTGGAAGTTGTAGGCCAAAACACATGGGGACCCACAAGTTGAGAACCATTGCCATAGAGGAATATTTGCTAGGGGTGTGCACAGTGTCATTGTTCAAAATGAGATCTGGGGAATTTGACTGATTCAGCAGCCAAATGCCCCAAAATGGAGCAGGCAAGGGGGCTCAAATTAAATCAGCTGAAACAGACCATGTGGCGGCCGATAAAGGCTGCTTTCAGCAACCACTTGTAAGTGGGGATATTCCCCCTTAGCCTTGCCACAGCCAATCTGAGCAAGAAATCGGATCGTGTGTCTTTTTCCCAAGCTGGTCTATATCTACCAGGGTGAGCTCCTCCATTTACCTGTGTCTTTGTGGCTTCTGAGAGAGAGATTGTGTGCTAGCTAGCTCTGTGTTCTATCTCCGTGCCATAACTGCCTAGAATCACTAGCTTTTGGACTCAATTCCAGTCTTTTCCTTTGACAATTTAATTAAATTTTCTTAGTTTGTTTCAGTTCTTCTTTTAAAAATATTTTAATAAAGAAGGGAGGGTGGGGGCGCATTTGGGGGGAGGGCTGTAAATGAGCATTTTGGGGGTGTTTGTTTTTTAAAAATTAACCTTCGTGTGTGTGGTGGTG
Organism: Anolis sagrei; assembly: GCF_037176765.1. Taxonomy (NCBI): domain Eukaryota; kingdom Metazoa; phylum Chordata; class Lepidosauria; order Squamata; family Anolidae; genus Anolis; species Anolis sagrei. The sequence goes on from NC_090023.1 coordinate 233,735,944, forward strand.
AGGGGGGAGAGGGTTAGTGAAGGGAGGGGATAACCTGACTCCCTTGAATTTCCATGGGGAAAATTAAATCTCTCTCTAGCCCTATCTGTCTTTCACCTCTTTGACTGACTCATTTATTCCCCTCCCCTGTCCTATCTTCTGGCTTGTGTGTACTCCTGCCCCAATTTACCTGGTTTATGTGTCTGTGCTCCTTCTTTCACACAAGAAGCCTGAGCCTACCCTGCTCCCCAATATAAAAAAGGTAATAACTAGAAATATATAATACAACTTTGAAATTTTCCTATACATTGTGGGATGTGTGGTTCTTTATGACAGTTGTGAAGAATGATACCCTGCTGCTGTAGAAATCCCAGGGGGTAGCTTTTGGGGATTTTTAAAAGGAGATTTTATTTCTATAAACTTTAAGAATGTTCTAAAAATCAGTAAAGGTAAAGGTTTCCACTGAAATTAAGTCTAGTCACCTCCGACTTTGGGTTTTGGTGCTCATCTCCATTTCTAAGCTGAAGAGCCGGCATTGTCTGGAGACAGGTCCAAAGTCATGTGGCCAGCATGACTGCATGGAGCACTGTTACCTTCCTGCTGAAGCGGTACCTATTGATCTACTCACATTTGCATGTTTTCAAATTGCTAGGTTGGCAGAAGCTGAGCCAAACAGCAGGAGCTCACAGCTTTCTGGATTTAAACTGGCAATCTTGCAGTCAGCAAGTTCAGCAGCTCAGCGGTTTAACCCACTATGCCATCAGTCCACTAAAAATCAATGGATGACCCAAACATTCCGAAACATTGTGGGTTTGCAGTGGTAAATGTGTCCTATAAGTGTGGCCATTTTAGTCCTGATATCCGTAAATGATATCCCCCATTGCTGTCAATGTGCTGGATCTTCTCAGAGCAAAAACTGATCTGGCTGCTGGATTGAAAAATTGCATTTTGCCCTTCCAAATTCGAGCATCTCCCAAAAAAAGTGGGCAGCTGAATATCAGACATTGAAAATGGCACAGAATTTACTTGAAATGCACGCACTTAATAGGGTATATCAATATAAAATAAATGAATTAAATACCAAATAGGTAATGTATTTAACTGTTGTTTACTTATATGTCTGGCCTTTCTTTCATGATGAAAATGATGAAAATCAAGGTGTCATACATAGAATTCCACCTCACACATCTCCTATGCAGAGTTTGGGGAACACAGGGTTAGTTCCTGGTAGGACTGGTAAATATGAAGCTATGGGACAAAGTCAAAGTTCAAGATCCAAGTGAAGGTCAGAACAAAAGGTAAACCATAAGGCAAGAGTCACACTGAGAAGAAATCCAGGAGGGGATTAACACATGTCAAATAGTTTGGATGAATGAGAGAGCCTGAAATCAACCAGCACGGGCTTAGAATTAGATTCAAATGGGAAGCAAAGCTAACAGTTATTACCACTTGAATTGCAAATAGCCAGTCTCACTGGAATCCATTCCTCCCCTCCCTCCCTCTTTCTCCTTCCTGCCACTTGAAGGTCTTATTCCTCTCATTATCATCACAGCTTTTTTTTTTTTTTTGGAGAATGAATAGATTTCTTCTCTTTCTCAGGAAATTGTGTCGTTTTTCTTTCCAAACCTCAGAAGAGTTATGCTTAACTCCCTTCATGTCTGTTGTTGATTTCATATTTTCCATTCTCCCACAATGATTAAGTTTAGGCTGTTTTCCAAGCTAAAGACTGTTATGTTCCAAGCAAAGTGCACAATTTTTTTTAAAAAAATGAAGCCCAAACCAACACACAACAACAACAACAACAACAACAATTTAGTTAGAAAACCACTGTTTGACTATCCTGCCTAATTCAAATTAATTCCCATAATTCTGTTTTGACAAACATGCAGTAAATTGAGGAAAATGTGTTGCACCCCTCTGCTAAGATTAAAAGCCATTAAATTTTTTTAAATGCATGCAATATCTGAATCAGCTTTGAATGTGGGCAAATTAGAATGTTTTATTCTTGCCCGCATAATGGAAAAAATACTTTCATTCTTACTTAATAAGCATTGATAAACATGCATTCTATTCTACCAATCAAGTCATTGATAAAAATGTCGAACAGCACGAGGCTCAGGACAGAACCCGGTGGCACCCCACTAGTCACACTTTGTTACAGGATGAGTATACTTTGAATTCTGTTGATCAACCAATTTCAAATCTACTTAAAAGTAGTATTGTCTAGTCTTCATTTTATGTGCTTGTTTGCAAGAATATCATGGGGACTTTGTCAAAGGCTTTACTGAAATTGAGCTGTGCTACATCCACAGAACTCCTTGCATCTACCAAGCTTGTAACTCAATTAGTCTGCCATGATTTGGTCTTTAGAAATGTGCATTGGCTTAGTGGTCTTTACTTATTTATTTATTTATTTATTTATTTACGATATTTGTATACTGCCCTTCTCAACCCCAAAGGGGACTCAGGGCAGTTCACAGTGTTGGCACAGTCATGGCATTCCTTTCTAAGACTAGATCTACACTGCCATATAGTCCAGTTTCTGAATCCAGGTGTGTTTTGAATGGGATTGTATGAGAGCCCTTCCAGACAGGCACTATATCCCAGGATCTGATCCCAGGTTTTCTGTTTATCCCAGATTATCTGGGATTGTGGACTTATATAATCCAGTTTAAAGTAGTGTAAACTATATAGTAGTGTAGATGGGGCCTAAGAGTCTTCTTAGAGGTTTTAAAACAGAGGTTGGATGGCCATTGTCAGGAATGCTTTGTATTTTCCTGAGTGGCAGATAGTTAGACTGAATGGTTGCTGTGATTTCTTTATGATTTTATGGACCAGACTTTTTTGAGAGAGAGTTTTCTTCTGTGTACATCATCCCGGCCTCTGTAACTTGGGATATAGACTACTTGCTTTTGGGAAGTGCTTTTGGTGAACCATGTAGAAAAGTCTTCTCTTTTGGTGCCCACCATATAGAACCGTCTCCCTGATAAAACCAGGGGCTTCTAATACTAGGTGTTCCTGCCACTTCTTGAAACCTTATGTGTCCACACAGGCATTTATCCTACTTTGGTAAGACCTCTCCAGGAATACTGTGTCCATTTCTGAGGACAACAGTTCAAGAAGGATATTAACAAGTGAGAACATGTCTAGAGGAGGGTAACCAAGATAATCCAAGATCTGGAAGCCTAGCTTTATAAGGACCAACTTAAGGAGCTGGGTTTTTAGCTTGGGGAAGAGAAGTCTAAAAAGTGATATGATATCTGAAGGGAAGTCTTGTAGAAGATGGAGCAAGATCTGCTTTCTGATGCTCCAGAGACTAGAAGAAGAACCAGAGGATTCAAAAGAAAGAAAAAAGATTCCATACAAACATGGAGCTCTTTAAACAGAGGTTAGATGGTCATCTTCAAATGTACTTCAGTTTTGTATTCCTGCAAGAAAGGAGACTGAACTAGATGATATTGCAGTATCTTCCAGCTCTAATATTCTATGATTCTATCACCAACCTAGTCAGTTAGCTTTAATGGGTTTAGTGATTTAAATGAAATAATTAGTTTTTTATCACTCTCCTATGATTTTATTACTTGATTTTATTGAACTTTTGTATTTTAACATAGAGGTATTGTAAATTGCTTGGGATATTTGCAATGAGAAGTAAGGCAGAAATATCTTAATAAAATAACTAATTATGTTAAAATGGCTAAAGTAATAACAGTCTGTGTTCCTCTCACAGCCTTAACACTGTAGTCAGAGTCATTAGGGAAATACTTTTCAAAAATCCTTACCATCTGAATAGTGAAAATATGCCTGCCAAAAAGTTTATATAGTAGAGAACAAATGGGTCATCCATTAACTAAATTTATCTGGAAAACCATGTTCTACCTGACTGCTGAGTGGAAATTCAATAGTATTGATTTTAAAATAAAACATTAATTGAGCAGCTTGAACAATTTAATACTTGGGGAACAGGTAACATTTCCAGCAAAAATCAGCAGTTTCTTCCTATGGGCAAAACACACAGGAAGGTTCTCTGTTCTCTTTCAATTCAGCAATGAATGCAGGTTTATTTCTGGATTTCTATGCTGTGATAACAGTATTTCTTGATGGACCTTCTCTGCTGCGATATCCAGTATTTGAAATGGTCTCCTTACCCTGGGAACCAACTAGGCTTATTTATTATTTATTTATTGGCGGTATTTGTATACCTCCCTTCTCAACCCCTAAGGGGACTCAGGGCTGTTCACAGTGTGGTAAAAATTCAATGTAGAACATCTTCTATTGTGGAACATCTTCAATGACAGGTTAATACTCTCTGCCTAGTGGGCACTTTCCTGGTTGTCAGTATTGCGTTCCATCTCGTAATCTAAGATCATCCGGGCACAGATGTGTCTGGCGGGGACGAGAGACAGGGCCTTTTCGGCGGTGGCCCCTCGCCTATGGAACACATTCCCAAATGAGGTAAGATCTGCTCCCTCCCTCCTGGCTTTCAGAAAGAAATTAAAATCATGGCTTTGGGACCAGGCCTTTGAACAGTAGATGTTTGTAGAGTTTAAAGGACATGGACTAGAATGACAATACCAGTGTATTGAATATAGGAACATGGAACAACAGATTATGAAATTGGATCTTGATTCTACCTATGAGATGCTAATAAGATGTTATAGTTATGTTTAACTGATTGTTTATTATATCATTGTTTTTAACTGTTTTTAAGTCTTTTTATGATGTTGAGCATTGAATTTTGCTATTGTTAACCGCTTTGAATCACCCAAGGGCTGAGAAAAGCAGTATATAAATGAAGTAAATAAATAAATAAATAATAAATACTGCCAATACTTGCTGATTATTGTGAACAAACAATTTTATTGTTGTATTGATTGCTCTTCTATTTTGTTGTCATTTCATTCTGTAAACTACTTAATGATTTTTGCAAACATGAGAAGTAGTACAGGCATATTCTTAAATGTGTAGAAACAATTACCGTATATTCCGGCATATAAGACGACTTGGCGTATAAGACGACCCCCAGCTTTTCCAGTTAAAATATAGAGTTAAGACGACTCCCATGCATAAGATTACACCCGCGTATAAGACGACCCCTGACTTTTGAGAAGATTTTCTTGGGTTAAAAAGTAGTCTTATACGCCAGAATATACTGTATTTTATTGTGTGTGATGAAGTCCTATATTTTATGGTTACACATTCCAATTGTTTAACTATACACTATGGGAGAAGTCCTTGCTTTTGTCTGTCCTGAATCTTCTACTAGAATCTTCAAGACGCATCTCAGTCAGGTTTTTGGCTTGGTCACGGTACGGAGACGGTTTTAGTCACCTTGGGGGATGACCTCCGCAGAGAACTTGGCAGGGGGAATGTGTCCTTGTTGGTTCTCTTGGATATCTCAGAGGTTTTTGATACCATCAACCATGATATCATTCTGAGTCGACTCTCAGGAATGGGTCTCGGGGGCACTGCTTTGCAGTGGCTCTGTTCCTTCCTGGAGGGCCATACGCAGTCGGAGAAGCTGGGGGATACTTGCTCGGACCCCTGGCCTTTGACCTGTGGGGTCTCACAAGGTTCTATTTTCCCCCTATGCTTTTTAACATCTACAGGAAACCACTGGGTGAGGTCATCCAGAATTTTGGAGTTTGGTGCCATTTCTATGCAGATGATATTCAACTCTTTTCCAACAGATTCCAAGGAAGCTCCCTGGATTCTCGACCAGTGTCTGGTTGCTGTGATGGGCTGGATGAGGGTTAACAAATTGAGGCATAATCCTGACAAAACAGAGGTCCTCCTGGTCAATCATGGGGCCAATCAGGGTATAGGGTGTCAACCTGTGCTCGATGGGGTTACACTCCCCCTGAAGGCACAAGTCTGCAGTTTGGGGGTTTGACACTTGATGCCACGTGTCGTCAGTGGCTGGGAGGGCCTTTGCACAATTGTTCACCTGTTGTGCCCATACCTTGTGAAGTCTGACTTGGCCATGGTGGTCAATGGCCTAGTTACCTCCAGGTTGGATTGCTGTAACACACTCTATGTGGGGCTGCCTTTGAAGACAGGCCAGAAACTGCAGTTGGTCCAAAGATCTGCAGCCAGGTTGCTAATGGGAGCTAGTTACAGGGAGCGGTCAACCCCCCTGTTAAACAGCTCCATTGGCTTCCAATAAGTTTCCGGTCTCAATTAACTGTGCCACCCCACTCTGAGGCAACATATTCCACTGCTGAACAGTTCTTACCATCAAGAAGTTCTTCCTTATGTTTAGGTTGCTTCTCTTTTCCTCCAATTTGAAAATCTTGTTTAGTGACCTGGTATCCAAAGCAGAGAAAAACAAGCTTGCCCCCCTTCTCAGTCTGGCATCCTTTCAAATATTTAAACATCGCCATCATGTCATCTCTCAGACTTGTTTTTTTCAGGTTGCAATGAAGATATACTATATTCACAGCATTCCCTTCATCTACCAAGCTTGTAACTCTATCAAAAGACACACACAGAGAGTAAAATTCAACTAGCATGACTTGTTTTTGAGGAAACACATGCTGATTTTTTGTAAATATGGCATCCCCCCCCCCCCAAGAGCTTACAGACTGCCTGTTTAATGATCTGCTCTAGAAAAGAAACATAGCTTCCTAATGTGACTGAATTACAACAATCCCCATTCTTCTCATGTTGATGTTGGCATTTCTTCTGCCTTTGGGAGAAAGTGAGAATATGGACACCTAACCCAGCCTCGACTTCCCAAGGGCCCTTCCGCACAGTCCTATATACCAGTATATCAAGGCAAAATTACATCATCTGAGTGTAGACTCAAACAACCCAGTTCAAAGCAGATATTGTGGGATTTTCTTCTTTGATGTTCTGGGATGTAGGGCTGTGTGAAAGGGCCCCACATACTTGGCAAGCAATACTTCTCCCCATTCCTTTATCAGTCTGTATAGTGGCCTTGGATCTAGAGACACTGTCCTTATAAACTCTATGGTCCAAATGACATGAATGTTTATACACTATATCTTAAACAGGGCTTCCAACAGGATGAGTGTTGTCTTTTGTGATCCTCTGAAGATTCTATGTAATCTATCTCTAACCAAAGTAATAATCCTATTGTTACCTGGAGCCTTTTCATGCTATACAATGTTGGGCTATGGTTCCAGTTCAACAGTCCTATTGAATCCTAGAATATGCAATTTTAGGAGAAGGACTGTATTTAGAATTCTCAGCCAGATAATTTCTAGTGCCTGACCTAACTACACACTTCAGGATTTAATCATGACAGTTCAACTGGAAATCAGCCAATGCCCTTAAAGTTGTGTTGCCCATAGTGACCAAGATAATGGCAGGATGCCATTATCACAGCCACATTTCATGGTTCTATCTGAAAGCTACTGCTGTTTTAGTCTGCAGATGGACATAAAATGTGCAGTTGGAAATAAACTGTACAAATGACAGGCCAATAAATAAGCAGTCAGAAAAATTGGAAGGGAAAATTGGACTATTATAATGTGCAGAGCATGCAGAAACCCTTGGAAAGGCATTAAAAGATTCTTTCCAGGATTATTGTTAACATAGAATGGATGCAAATAAATGTTTTAGAGAGAACCATTCAGGCTGTACTTGTTTGATGAGGCAGCAGGAATAGAGCAATAATGTCATTACTCAACCAAAGAAGATTCATGGGTGACACTGTACAATGAATAATAATTCCTGACTTCTGAATTGGATTTAAAAAAAAAACTGAAGAAGTAACCAGTGATATAGAATATAAACAAAGAACAAAGCTTGGGGGATTTTTACATTTAAAAATATTAACAGAAAATGTTTTAACATATTTAACGAAAACTAACCATATATAAATACATTACAATCCACAAAACAAAACAAAAATACACTTGCACAAACTATCATACTAATCTACCACCAAACAAGGGAATACACCTCCTCAACTAGTAGTTATAATTGTCAAAAACCATAAACTATTTTTAACTTAATTGAGCATCTACAGTAAACATATCTCTACTATTTATCAAAATCTAATACAGATGCCATCGCCTCCAACAATATCTGAAAAAGTGGTGCAATGGATTAAACCCTTGTGCTGGCAGGACTGCTGACCAAAAGGTCAGCGGTTTGAATCCGGGGAGTAGGGTGAACTCTAGCTTCTCATGCAGGGACATGAGAGAAGCCACCCACTGGATGGTAAAACATCTGGGCATCCCCTGAGCAACATCCTTGCAGATGGCCAATTCTCTCACACCAGAAGTGATTTGCAGTTTCTCAAGATGCGCCTGACACAAAAAAAATCTGAAAAGTCACTTTAAAAAATCCCATTTTTTCTTAATGTTGACCTCAGATTTGTCCTTAAGTTCATTTATGCATGTCAGTCAATTCACATAGCTTCATCAACCAATTTTCTTGCATTAGTACAACAGCAAGTTTCTATCACTGAGCATACAAAAGTCTCACAGCAGTAATTATATATCGAATTAGTCTTCTCCAAGTTTCAGAGAAGACAAGTTCTAACTGGAAAAGAAGGAAACATCTTATGGTCTTCTCAAGAATCATGTGAAGCTGCACTACTATGTGCAGTGCTAATGTGAGAGTCAAACTAGACATTAACACAAGTTAGCTTTTGCTATCATTAACTTATTTTACCTCCTGCAGAGATACTGTCTCAGAGGTACAAGTTTCATCAATCAAACTTTCAAATTGAGCCCACATCTAATGACTAGCCACAAGACAATGCATGCTAAATACACAAGTTTAAAAACAAAACATTATGCTGTAACAAACAGATGTCTTTCACCACTGAACACCACTTCTGCAAAAAATGTGATATTGAGGAAGGGAACTCAAACATCACGGGATTCAAAAAGCCAAATTTGTTTAGTTTATGATTTTTTCCCCTATGAAGTGGGTGAGGTGATAATCCTTTGTGATATTATACATGTTTCTCAGGAGATGATTTCAGTGTCAAAAGCTGCTACAGGTCTATGAAGACAGCTCCTGTAATCTGCTGTCTTTCAAAACTATCTTCTATGTGCTGAGTCAGGTTCAGCACATGTGATGTGCAGCTTTTCCATTTCATGAACCCACCTTGCTGTGGGATCATAAATGAATCTATTTTTTCCATAATTCTGTGCAGGATAAGTCTCTCCAGAACTTTATAAAGATGGTACAACAGGGAGATTGGTCTATAGCTTTTTGGATCATTACAGTCTTTGCCTGGTTTCAAAATGGCTCTGACTTTTGCTTTCCTCCAGATTTTAGGGATCTGACAGGATGCAATGCTGTCAATGTTCATCAGCTTCATCAGCTTTGTTTTGGACCAAAATTCTTAATTTCTTCCATCCATAGATCATCCAGGCCAGCTGCTTTGCCATTTTTATATTTATTGAGAGCCATTTCCAATTCAGCAGATGTAAAGCTTCATGAAGGCTGTCGTTCTCATTATCTGGTTGTTTGGCTATTGGTTTCCTTCCTAGTTTGGTGGTAAGGTTGGGTTTCCCATTCTTCAGAAGTTGGCGTGCTATCTGATCTGCCTTTATGTTGGCATGGGCATTCATTTGTGAAGGGTTATTGCGCAGTCGTCTTAACAGTCTCCATGCCTTCTGACTACTCCTGCCCATATCAACTTCTGTTATCAGCTTTATCCACTGTTGTCGAAGGATTTCATGGCCAGAATCACTGGGTTGTTGTAGGTTTTTGGGCTGTATGGCCATGTTCTAGAAGCATTCTCTCCTGATGTTTCACCTGCATCTGTGGCACGTATCCTCAGAGCATCCTCACAATCTCTGAGGATGCTTGTTACAGATGCAGGTGAAACATCAGGAGAGAATGCTTCTGGAACATGGCCATACAACCTGAAAAACCAACAACAACCAAGTTTATCCACTGTTCTTTCTTGGCTTCCAAGATGGAGGACAAAATGCTCTGCACTGCCTGAAGAGTTTGCTCACTAAATGGGTCTTCATTGTGGAGATTATAATAGTCTTACAACAAGAAAGACTATTATATAAGAATTCGGAAAAATTACTTTTTGGAGCCACAACTCTCAGAATCCCCAGTGGCCCTGCTGGTTGGAAGATTCTGGGAGCTATGCCCCAAGTAAAGTGACTTTTCCTTTTTCAACAAAGGTTGTTCTTTTTATGAGGACAAGCCACTTTCAAAAGATGATTAAAGCACATTCTTTTAAGCTTTTTATATCATTCTCCCTTTTCATAATAGATGATAGGAAAGAGGTCATTCTCTGCTGATATCAAAATTACCCTGACCAACTTCATTCCAATAATTTGTTCAGCACCATCAAAGAAGCAAACCTAAATTCTAATTAAATCAGATTCTGTTAGCGCCAGACTGCAGAAAAGTTCATCTCAATGTTTTACTAATGATTGGAATTGAGATTCGCACATGTCTAGAAGAAGGTAGCAGTTCTAACATGACTCTGGTGAAGATCTCATTAAGCATTGTTTCTAATTGGGCTGTCATAGTCGGGTGAGGAGGCCATCTCATAAATGTAGGTGATCTGGAAACAAGTTCAATTTCCTGAGCATCTTCCACTGTCACTTACACATACAGTAAGACAAATGATTCTGTTATTAAAAGACAGCAGAACAAATGCTTCTTGAGGGAAAATGGAAGAAGGCGATTGCCACTCAGAGCAGCCTTTTCCAACCAAGTGATCTTCCTGTATTTTCAATCACAATTCCTACCATACCTGATCATCCTGTCTTGGAAAAATGAGATTTGTTCTCCAACACATCTCAATGATTCTCAGGTACCAAGCTTGAAAATTCAACACTATCCCTTCCGTCATGGAAAAGCTTGAAAATTCAACACTATTCCTTCCTTATAATTGAAATGACAAAGATCTTGTCAGGGATATTTCAACTCCCCCAGACTCTTGGTGATTTTGAGTTTTCTTTTCTTTTTTTAGTGGAAGAAATGTTCAGCTACTCACCATTACTAATCAGATTGTTTGTTATTGTTTGGTTTATTTTAATGACAGATACCCCTGATCAGCCTGAGCTGGTTGGGGTTACAATCCCATTGAAATTCAGATTCACGGCTTGGATATATTCTTGGACTAAGATCTGAGCATAGTGGTAGTCAACAAAGTGACCACACAGTTAAATTAGTGTGCCCAATGTGCCTTTTCCTTGGGATATCAGATCTGATAACACATGCCTTTAGGTCGTTTGGATTACTGCAGTGTCCTTTACGTGGGGCAGCCATATAGCCATTATTACATACTGATTACCATGGGACTTTTGTTGGTGTGTATTTGCTTGGAAGACGTTTGTGTGTGAATGTATTTTATATGTGGGGATCAGTGCTCAGTGACACACACATAAGACAAAACACATATACAATCAATGGTACATAGGTTGCAGAACATTTTGGAGTATCTGTAGGCTTTGCAGCCACCTGGACAGCTGGACCACATCTATTTTAGCCTGATCCATTGCCCACATGTGCACGGTTGCCATCACACTTTCCCTATGCTGATCAGTACAGGAAATGATGTCTCAACACAGAGCTGTCTCTGTGTTGCTGATGATGATTACCACCTATGGATCCCCCTGTGAGCACTGGCCATTGCAGTTGCATCTGCAAAGGTTGGAATGGGGCATCTGAATGATCAGCATGTTGGAAGAGGTTGTTCTACCCACTTCTTGCTAGTTTTGCAGACAGCCACCCTCCAGAGACAGTCCGGATGCTCACAGGGAGCTCCGTGGCCAGAAAACAGTGGCAGTGATGAGACATGGACAAGGAAATGGACCAGAAAGTAGTAGGCTGGACCATTTGGACACAAGATCCTAGTACATGTTAGATCTAGGGCAACTCTAAGGCACAAATGCCCCAGATTAACCTGAGCAATGTATTATCCCCACCCTGCTCCTCTCTTATCTCTCTTTCTCTTAATTCTAATTTCTTAGCTTTTACTCTAGCTGCTGCTTTGGTTACTTGGACATGACTACCCTAAGCTGTGAAAATGCTCTTGAGCTTAAAAAAACAGAAAGAAAGCAATATATCTTTTGGCTTTTTATAACTAAAAATATTACATCTGCTGTTAGTTATTTGATATCATTGAAGTTATTTCTTTTTAATATTCTTTTTCTTCCTTTCTCATGAGATTTTCTTTCCTTAACCCCAATCCTAATGGTCAAGTGGAGGAGCAGGGGTGAGAAAGAAGGAACAGTGCAGGCCAAATCTAAAACATGGGCCTTATCTGTTCCATAGGCCAGAGGTTCCCTTCCCACCACTTACTAAAGGAATCTGCACTCACTAAAGAGTGTAACTGTAGTTCTGGGAATGCACTCATGATTAATGGATCATTTTTCTATATGTGACATTCTGTTTTCCTCTCCAATTTTTCATGAGTCTGACTTTGGTTCCTAGAGTCCAATTACTCATTCAAGACAGAAATATGAAAGCAAGCAAAATATGGGGCAAAAGTCTGTATATCTCTGCTCCCCATAAGAGAACATCTGGACCATTCCCAATTAGCTACTTCTGACTCTGGGAGACAGTCTGTTAAAAGATAACCTGATGGCATATCTAACCTAAAGCTTCCTTTTGTGTACAAGAAATGTTTAAGCATGATGATCCCATATTTGCTGCATTCTTCACAATACATTTGCACATTAATGTAGCTCCTTTAAATTTTGAGATTAAACTTGGAATAGAGTCACCATTTTATTGACATCAGAATCAAATGCTTCTGTTTCTTTTTAATGGATTTCTTTTTCATGTAAGGAGCAACTTGAGAAACTGCAAGCCGCTTCTGGTGTGAGAGAATTGGCCTTCTGCAAGGATGTTGCCCAGGGGATGCCCAGATGTTTTGATGTTTTACCCTCCTTGTGGGAGGCTTCTCTCATGTCCCTGTATGGGGAGCTGGAACTGACAGAGGGAGCTCATCTGTGCAACCTGTTGGTCTTCAGTCCTGCTGGCACAAGGGTTTAACCCATTGCACCACCGGGGCAATAATATGGTGATTTGGTAATAAGGAGAAATGTAATTGGCATAAGGTATCATAATTGAGAGTGCTTTATGTGTACAGGAAGCTTTGTGCTTGCCTGGAGCCAGTAACAGAGTAGTATGTTGTATGGTAAAAGTGCTCATCATGGCTTTCCTTTAGTCATGACCCCACAAGTAGTTGTGTTCCCTTCCCTCATATCAATAAATCAATTCCCATACTTTCCAGCTTAAAAGGCATGTTCTTTTAAAGATTCCTTTAAAGGGCCTTAATGCCACCTGCAAATGTTTTGCATTCCCAGAGGGATAGTTCACCAGGCATTGTTAAAGGGAAAATCCATTACTCTTCAAATTGCTGGTAAAGAGTATATTTAAAATCAGATCACATTATTGCTTCTTTTCATATAAAAATTTCAGGTACTACTTTTATTAATTCACTATTGGACAATGCATCTCCACTGTGTAATGCAGTTTGACAACACTTTGACTGCTATGTCTCAATGCTATGGAATCATGGGAGTTGCAGTTTTAAAAGGTCTTTAACCTCTGCCAAACAGTTCTATGACTTTGTCACACTGAAGAAGTCCTGGATCGCTTTGTCCCACCAGCAGTCATGCAGGGGTCGTGAGGACCCTTTTCCTCACGCTTCATTCCATCGCGGCTTCCCCCCTTCCTCATCACATGAGGGGAAGCCCTTTTTTGGTGGCTCAACCCATCTTTCCTTATGGAAATATGAGGAGCCTGCTGTTGTCTGCCATCACAATTTTTTCAGTGACAGCAGCACTCCAGCCACGGAGCTGCCCCAGAAGTAGTTGGCTGGAGTGTGATGGGAGCTATCAAACTCCATGGCTAAAGCCCAAAAATACAGTCGAGGCATGTAAAAATAAGGTACGTGTGAAGAGGTCCCTAACGCATTACAAAATTTCAGATCCCATGATCCCATAGCATCGAGCCTCTGCAGTTAAAGTGGTGTCAAACTGCATTAATTACACAGTGGAGATGCACTCTGACCCTACTAGCAGCATGAGTGATTTAGGATTGTTTTTGGCTCCCCAATATTTTAAAGGAGAGTACAGAAGCATTGGTATCAGAATTCACCTCCATTTTCAATTTGCTTCTGCACCTGTGAGCTGAAAAAGAAACTGGGAATCAGCTTCAGCCTTTTCTGGTTTTTCATAGTTTGATCAAAAGTGAATCAGATACCACCTTGCCTTGCCTTTATATTATCACCTGAGATGAGCTGTGACAACCTTACACTTCTCTCTTGGCATTACTTCTGTGCCGTGCATTTACTTCTTAACCAGACAGAGCTGTCCTGCTTTATACAAGTTTCATTTTCTTTGAGAGGTTGTTATTGACTCTCTATACATACAGATCTGAAATTTCTTTGATTTGTTTTTACACAGCCCGGAGGAGTTCAGTAAAAAGCAACACTTGCACTTTGGAAAAGTTACTTGGATGCTGGTAATCCTAAATCAATCTTGTCTAAATCTTTTATTTCCTTAGAGAGTTGGTGACTAGTGGACCTTCTAAGTAGTGATCATACAATACTCTCTTACCCTTTAGATTTGTGTCTGTCTACTGCATGTATTACCATGGCCTATATTGCTGGGAATAATGGAAGTTTTACTCCAATACCTCTGGAGTGCCTCGGGTTGTGCAAGGCTCATAATGTTAATGAATGAGAAGTTAAGTATTCTTTCACACTCAAAACACAGTTTTCACCCCCCCCCCCCCCCAATTGCTTTTAAATTGCAAAAGAACTACAGTAGCGGTTTAAGGGTTCAGACAACCACAAAACTGAGAAGACTGCAAGTAATCCCTGTTCCCATTTATTTTACCTTACCTTACAGCAGGTCTACACAGCCTGTGGCACTCCATGTGTTTTGAACTTCAGCTCCCAGAATTCCTGACTATTTAAGCTGGCATGTATTTATTGAAGCAGTTGTTGCCATGTCTTTTACCATACACATTATAAAGGCATTTACATAATAAATGTTAAATACGTACCTTATAGAAAAGTAAATAAAAATAGCAGGACAGGGGATGATTCAACATCCAGTAAAATATGGAGTCAAGTAACATTTTTTTCAAAGGCTGGATAAATTTTAAATATATGTATTTGTTCATATTCGTATATATACATCTAAACCAGTGGTTCTCAACCTTCCTAATGCAATGACCCCTTAATACAGTTCATGTTGTAGTGACCCCCAACCATAAAATTATTTTTGTTGCAACTTCAGAATTTACTTGCTTACTTTTATGAATCACAATGTAAATATCTGATATGCAGGATGTATTTTGATTCACTGGACCAAATTAGGCACAAATACTCAATATGCCAAAATTTGAATACTGGCAGGGTTGGGGGGGGGGGGGTTATTTTGTCATTTGGGAGTTGTAGTTGCTGGGATTTATAGTTCACCTACAATCAAAGAGCATTCCAAACCCCTCCAAAGATGGAATTGAACCAAACTTGACATACAAAATTCCTATGACCAACAGAAAATACTGGAAGGGTTTGGTGAGCACTGCCGATCTTGAGTTTTTGAGTTGTAGTTCACCTACATCCAGAGAACACTGTGGACTGAAACAATGAAGGATCTGGACCAAACTTGGCATAAATACTCAATATGTCCAAATGTGAACTGCCATGTGCCAAGCACTCCTGCACTCCCCTCTCTGCTTGGAGTGTCCAGAAATAACCCTCTCCTTGGTTGAGAAGCCAGCTGAGAGGCTGGCTAATCACAGCGGGAGGAGTGGGAGAATTCACTTTCTGTTTCCAAAAAGGAAGAGAAGGACAGGCAGAGAGATCTTCAGCCTCCTCTGCCAAAGGAACACCTAAGACCATTAGAAATATGTTTTTTGATGGTCTTTGGTGACGCTTCTGACACCCTCTTCGCAACCACCTCAGGGGTACCGACCCTCAGGTTGAGAAATGCTGATCTAAAAAATCAGGTTTAAATTGAAATCACTAGAATAATTAACAAGAATAAACAAATGAAGTAGCCCACTTCATTTATAAAATATCTAAAATATCAGATAAACATTTCCTGAACAACAGCCTTGAAATATCAGAGTCTTGAAACAGAGCATAATATACAACGCATATGTTAATCACAAAACCACTTATATAGAAACAAAGCACATTTTAAAAAAAACACGATGCAGTGCTTTGCTGTAAACCTGTCCCTTCAGAGCTACAATTTAATTCTTCCAAGCAAAATGTTCAGCACAAAATTGAACATCTCATAATGAACTATTCTTTAAAGAGTGTTCTTTTCTTTAAGTGTGTTCTTTTCAAATTAGATTCTATTTAAGAAAGCTATCATGTAAAGTTTGCTGTTAAAGTCTCTGCAAGCCTTCAGTGTTTCAGACAAAAAAGAGGCTCTGGTTGAAAAAGAAAGTTCTCTCTCATCTCAACAATGAGCCCTGTAGAGAATGCATGTATATTTATATACGAGGTCCTGTTTCACAGATAAAGTTCTTTCACTTGAAAGGCACAGCCCACTTCAAAAAAGTCTGTTCACTAAAATAGAAATTCAAGCATCCCCAAATGTCAATGATCCATAGTTTTGGATTGGGCACCTCATGTGTTCAAGTGTAGCAAAATGTGTTGAAATCATCACTTAGCCCAGATTTTCATTATACAAATATAATCCCTATTAAGGTTTAGCACTGCTCAGGATGAATCTATACTGCCATATAATCCAGATTATCAAAACAGACTTTTCATCTCATCACATGGCTGTCAAAAGTGTCCCACATTGCTTCACTTCGCCATGGGGCGTGTGGAAGCTGTCACCCCTTGTCCCGCATCGCCAGGCTCCTCCGGCAGCTGAACCCATTGGGGAAAGCATGGTGTGTGCATGGAGTGCATGGAGTGCATGGCTTCCTCCATTACAGTTGCTGTGGCGGCATGCCTGCTCTGCCCTTCTTCACCCACAAAGCCAGCTTGATGTCGTATGATGGGAGCTGGTCGGCTCCATGGGTGACTGGGGCTAAATCAGTGCATGCTGCCAGTTTTAGCCCCATCCGCTATGAACTGGATTATATGAGTCTGCACCAGTGGTTCTCAAACTGTGTGTCCTCAGGTGTTTTGGCCTACAACTCCCAGAAATCCCAGCCAGTTAACCAGCTGTTAGGATTTCTGGGAGTTGAAGGCCAAAACATCTGGAGACGCACAGGTTGAGAACCACTGGTCTACACTGTCACATAATCCAGTTCAAAGCAGATGATCTCGATTTTATATGGCAGTGTAGATGGGGCCTCATTCAATGACCCAATCTAGTTTTCTGCACAACATGGAATGCATTGTCTTGTACAGGAAAAACTCTCCAAGAGAACTCCTTAATTGGTCATAAAAACTTGAGGAAAGATGACTACTGAAAAACAGTTGCAGACCTTGTAAACTTCAGGAGTAAACTGTGCCTATAAAATGTCATGAAGCAAAATCAAAACAAACAAGCAGTATCACAAAGTGCTGAAATTAAAGAGGAAAGGATAATAGTGCAATGTGTGAGCACAAGCCTGGCTTACAAAGTTCCTAAATTCAGTTCCCAACATCCCCAAATAGCACTGGGAAATGCCCTTCTTAAAATCATATATAATGACTACCCTTCTTCAAATTACAGGTTTGATATAAGGACATTTTTTATACTCTTAACCAAATTTGGTGTGTTGAAGACCTGAGTGGTGATTTTGATACTGGTGTCATATCCCTAGTTCACCAGACATGCTCATTGCACCTCAAGTTATTCATATCATTGTGAACACTGGTTCTCTTTTCAGAAGGTGAATTGTGCAGTGGCAAAACAATGGTAAAATGATGAGGCTCTTGGTGGTTATAATTCCGTAAGTGTTTCCTAGAGTAAATCCACTTATGCTTATTTAAAAGAGATTTAAACAGCTCTAGAAATATTCTCATTTTTTCTTTTGACCATTTCCACTCTTCAGAAGAATAAGAAGCAGAATTTTGCCTTCGGTCATAGAAAATATATGAGGAATGGGGAGGGGTGCAA
Source organism: Anolis sagrei (assembly GCF_037176765.1). NCBI lineage: Eukaryota > Metazoa > Chordata > Lepidosauria > Squamata > Anolidae > Anolis > Anolis sagrei. The sequence goes on from NC_090023.1 coordinate 233,753,916, forward strand.
GAGTAGATATAGAATACAATGGAAACATTTTAAACATGTTACATCTTTGTCTCCCGTTGCTGTCTAATACTAAAAAGGTTTCTATAATGTTAAAAAAGAAAAGGGAAAGAATAAAATATTATTTATAATCTAAAACAGGAGGATAGAAAAGTGGGTATGGAGTATTTGGATCCAAAGAAGATAGAAAAGCTGAGAAATGGAAAATAGAAAGCCCTAACTAATGCTTCTTACCCTGTCTCTGCTGTCTTCTTCATAATCAAAAATATTCCTTTTGTCATAAAAACTTCTTATCTCTGGTAGATTAACTTTCTAGGATCCCTTGGATACCATTGGGGATCCTGTTATTCTTGTCACTGAATTCTCTTTTTTTTCTTTTTTTGTTATTCCTACATTCCTATACTATTAATTTTCCCTTGGTGCTATAGAAAACTTAATTTGTTCTTTTTTTTCTTTTAAATAGTCGAGAAAAGGCTGCCATTCTTTTATAGTTTGGAAGAATCTGGTGATTGTATAAGCCTAGTCAATTTGACAATCTCTATTGCAATATTAGATTTCATCTTCAAGTTTGGGAGGGATTGGCAATTGTATAAACCTGATCAATTTGTCAATTTCTGCCATTTCTGGGGTGCACGATGTCTCTCATTCCTCTCTCCTTCTTCTGTTTCAGTGGGGAAGGTGAGATCCTTTGAGTTTTGGGTTTGTGTCTCCTTCTGAAAAAGTATTTCTCAATGACATGTGGTTGATAAACCCCCAGGGACATCCTAGTGTTCAGCTCACTCGCTGAGATACTTCTTCACTGCTCACAGCTCTCATTTCTTTATCATTTTTTTATTGAATACTCAAGTGCAGATCTGTCCCCATTCTGACCTCTTCATCTTGATGACTGTTGTAATCATGTTTTCCAGGAATGGTTTATCATCACTCAGAGGACCTTTGAAGTTTCAGCTAATGGAGCTTGACAGTGAAAGTATTTCTCTTGGACTCAAGTAGCACAGGAAAAGTGGAATGATTTGTGCAGTTCAAGGAGGAATTACCTTACTAGTGAACTTAAAGGGAGGTTTGCACTTTCTGGAACTTCTCTCCATAAGGTATATGACCTGTTTTTCTACTCTCTTGGCTTTGTTTTTCCAGGCTATTTGTTCCCCAGGTGTGACTCTGGAGCATCTGAGGGCCCTTCTATACATGCATTAACACCTGAGCAGAAGTGAGTTAAAAGTGTGTGTGGGAGGGTGGGAAGAGGGTAGGGGTGGTGGCTAAAAAGGTTTAGCCAAAATGCAGGAAGAATCAGGAGGAATTGGGTTAAGGGCTGGAAAACAGATGTATAAAAGGTGCCCTTTAAAGCCAAGTATACCTGGGAAACATGCAGCTTTCCATGCCTATGTATCCCAGCATTCATGGAAAACAAGTGCTTTCATTCTCTCCCATCTGCATGGACTCCTCCAGGCACGTACTGTCAAGGGAGACAAAGGTGGCTTAGGGAAGCAGAAGTGGAAAGAAAGTACAACTTTCGCAAACACTGTCTTTTAGACTTTGCAATGTTAAACAGAGCTTGAATTAACAACTAGGGGAAGGCAGAAATCCAAGAGAAGTTTTTTAAAAATTGCTCCATTATGTGCTGGACCTCAAATGCACATATGTGCATCTCTGGAATTATTAAAAAAAAAAACTTCTGCCGGATTTGCCCTGTCTGCCCTCCCTCTTAATCTGTTTCAAAAAACAGTTATGAGGACAGCAGGAGACTATGCTGTGGGCCTGACAGATCTATATTGGGGCTCCCTTTGAGGTCCTGCATTTTAAAAACGCACTTCTTTGTCCCACGTTTTGGCACTTCTTTGTCCCACGTTTCGCCACCTTGCTGCTCCCTCTCCTGTGACAGTTCTTCCCTCCCATGGCACTTTCTGCTACTGCTACATACCAATCCTATTCAGTCGTTCTCCTTCACTATTCTCCATTACTACCACTCTAAAAGTAGAATGAGGACACAACCTTTAGCATTCCATATACAAACATCACTATTTCTGCAGCCCATGTGTGGACATCTGTAGTTGATCTGGGTTGAGGGGCATTTTTCTGCCCTGGTGCCCTCCTGCACTGCTGGGAATGCCAAACGGGAAACACAAAAAGACCCAAAGTGTCCATGAGCCTTCCAGATTTTGAATAACTGGGTTTTAAGATCAAAATGGGATGCTGTGTTTTATGTAATTTAATGTTTTTAAATATCTATTTTAATAGTTTTATATTTCTTTCTATTTAAATGTTTATATGCTTTTGGTTTTAATCTGCACATTGTATGGTTTTAGTGTTAATTACTTTGAGTCTCCTTTAAGGGAGAAAAATCAAGGTATGAATAATACTTATTATTATTACATTTATTATTACATTTATCAAGAAGAAGAAGAAGAAGAAGAAGAAGTTTTAAAATGTTTTCATGCTTTAAAAAAGTTTACATGCTTTTAAAAGTGGCTTCCCAATCCCAGAAACTTCCAAAGAGTGCTTTCATTAGGCTAAGATGTTAAAAATGATACGGGAGAAAGAAAGTGCCATAGTTAGAGACACAAGTCTACCTCCAATATTACTTCTGTTGTCAGTTAAGATAGTCTGGATAGTCTAAATTTTTGAGAGTTCATTTGACAATATCTTCCCAAATGCACCTATTGTTGACATTTTCCACCATTTGTGTCCACTTTCCTCATAATTTCCATTTTGGTGGTCAAATATATACACTTTTTCATTTAAAAAAATGCTGGGAGAAGCTGATGAGACAGATTCATTCATTCTTTGCCTTTCTTTCTGTTTTGGATAATAAATAACCTGTTGGATCACATGGCAAAAATCAATTTAATCGAGTATCACATTTCCAGCTGTGACTAGCTAGTAGCTTCTGGGAAGTCTACCGACAGATCTTGAAAAAGCCTTTTAATGCTCCTATTCCCCAGCAACTGGCACTGAGCGGTATCAGAGCCAACATGTTTGTCTTTTATGAATCTAATTCCCTTTAACATCCATTTAAACCAGCAGAGCAAATGTCATAACTTAATTATGTCTTGTGTGAAATGCTTTCTGATGTCTGTTTTGGATATAACTGTCAGCCTTTCTGGCTATGGTTTCTCTTCCATGACCCTCACTAATATCAGACCAGCATTGAAATAGTTTTTGGCTTGGTAGCAAATTTCCAATCTAGGGAGGATTTTGGACCTACGTTTCAGTTGTGCATGGGGTTAATGGTGTAAGATGGAGACAAAGCAAAGTGGATTGATCCAGACTTACTTATTATTTTGGACATTTTGCCACCAATCCTATGGTTTGATTTATGGAACAAATACAAGAACAATACAATAACATAGAACCATGCAACATTAAACTGAAGATTTAAGGCTAGAATGGCCAAAGCACAGGACTCCAAATGTTGTATACTGGAGCTTCTGACATGCCTCAGTATTATATTTAATTTTAATATTGCAAATGGTTCAGTTATATTTCAGTGTTGATCTAGGTTTTAAACTATATTGTACCTTTAAATGCTAAACCATCTGAAGTCTCAATTTTAGGGAAAAGGTCAGATATAAAAACATCAATAATCGTTATTCTAACTAACATCAGTGGGAGTTGCAGTCCAACAATGCTTGCACCCATTCCTGATTTAAATCCAAAAATAATATGCCCCTAAAATTGCAGTGATTACTGTATAAAATAGCCCTGAATTCAATGAAACAATTATGTTCTTTATGAAAAATTGACTTTATTTTGTCTTGGACCTATTTACAATGATTCTTAGTATTAGTTCCCAGCTTTGATTAAAACTAATACTTGCATGTGGTGCTGCCATGTTTAATTGTACTATACAATTGTGTTGGCAGAATTAAAGACTCCTTTTGAATTGTTTCTATTATTTCTATTACTAGGAGAGGGAAGAACATTTGCATGGAGCAGCCATCATGCCCAGAGCCTCCTCTTGCACACCAGTGAAGAAATTGCTTATTTCTGAAAATGCAGGTGCATACAATAAGCAGCAACAACCACATCCCTCATGTCTGCGTAGCTTCATGCACCATTCAGAGTTCCCTTGAACTTCACCCAAACTTTACAAACAGCATTAGAGAGCTGTTAGATGGAATCAGAGAGCATTAGAGAGCTGTTAGATAGAAACTGGCTTTCTTGTGTGACATTTTCCATTCTCCTTGCTTGTTAGCTGGAAAGGAAGTAATGTACCAGCAGACTTTCCAAGAGTAAACTCAACAACATTTTTTGCTAGGTCAATTTGATGGGAACATAAAGAAAGTTATATAAGACCGAAAACTTCCAGCAGAGTTGATGACAACAATGCTTCAGTTGGGAAGTGGGGGGGGGGGGGGGGGAATAGGCTCACAATACAAAGTGCAGGGACAAATTGAATTTGAGAGTTCCTGATCCCTATTTTAAACACCTGTTAATGTGCTGTGTACGGGCCCCCTGGTGGCACAGCAGGGCACTGAGCTGCTGAACTTCCTGGGTGAGCTCCCACTGTTAGGCCCAGCTTCTGCCAACCTAGCAGTTCAAAAACATGTAAATGTGAGATCAATAGGTAACACTTCTGTGGGAAGGTAGCAGCGCTCCATGCAGTCATGCTGGCCACATGACCATGGAGGTGACTATGGACAACACTGGCTCTTTGGCTTAGAAGTAGAGATGAGCACTACTCCCCAAAATCAGATATGACTGGACTTAATGTCAGGGGAAACCTTTACCTTTAATGTGCTGTGCCCTTTTAGGAAGAGTATGCAATATATTTTTACAAGGAGACATGGGAACTCTAATATATGCACAGATATATTTCTCCCCATGAAGAGGACACATCTATGTGTACAATGGCTTTATACACACCTGTCTCTAATTCCTTGGGTTATCATATCTGAAATAGCTATTCAAATTGATGACCTAGGAGCATGGCATTAGATTACTATAATTTTATCTGAATATGAACACTTTATTTTGCTTGATCAACGGGAGAAGACAAAACAAGACCCAGCTGTGCTGGAAAGCAGAGTGTTTTTTAAATATATTCCTAAAGAAGGGTTGGTTCTAGACAATTGTTGTTTATTCTTTGTGACATTTGGTGGCCAATATCTACTTTAATTTCTCTGTGAATTGCACAAATAAATAGGTGAAACTAGAAAACAATGGCAAGCTTTTTTATAAAAAGGAACAATCTTCTTTCCCTATTAATCTGTAGTTTATGTGGTTTTCCAGGTGAGAATGAACTGATGCTTGCATTACCCATCACTGTTGGCCCAATTGACTGAAGTAGATGGCAACTGAAGTCCAACATTTGGAGGGCTGCAGTCTCCTTATTTTCACTCTAATCCAAAAATGTCTAGACTGGGAAATGAATGTTTCCAGCCTGAATAGTTTAACCAACACGTTCTTCTCAGAAATCTCATTAAGTTGCACTTTGGAAGAAACCATGTGCACCCAGCACTGGGAATAGAATAGAAATGAAGGCAATCAATCATATTTGAATCAGTGAACCAGCACTCTTGTTGCCAGCCCCTGTGGCCCATTGCCAATCATTCCAGATCCCAAGCTGGCTAGCGCAAATTCAAAAGGTTAGTGGAGGCATTAGGCAAAGCACCAGAGGCTATCATCATTGTGGGCAAGGTTGGTTAAGCGTCTGTTATTAATGAGTGACTGAACCTCTCATTGTTCATGGTGGGTTTGCAGCTAGATAGAAGGGCGGGAGACTTCACCTGTGTACCCTGCCAGGGCTTTAGACGATTGCTTACCAGAGATTCATCAGTTAATTCCATATTTATATAACTTAATTTGGAGCCCCCGGTGGCGCAGTGGGTTAAAGCACTGAGCTGCTGAGCTTGTTGATCGAAAGGTCGCAGGTTCGATTCTGGGGAGCGGTGTGAGCTTCCGCTGTCAGCCCTAGCTTCTGCCAACCTAGCAGTTCGAAAACATGCAAATGTGAGATCAATAGGTACCGCTCCAGCGGGAAGGTAACGGCGCTCCATGCATTCATGCCGGCCACATGACCTTGGAGGTGTCTACGGACAACGCTGGCTCTTCGGCTTAGAAATGGAGCTGAGCACCACACCCCAGAGTCAGACATGACTGGACTTAATGTCAGGGGACTACCTTTACCTTAATTTGAATACATCAGTCGGGTCAACCACACTTTTAATCTCTCCGTTTGCCACTGAATGCTACAAACCTGTTACACCAAGAAAGTACAAAAAGAGTTATTTATTATTGTGATGAAGAGAATGATGCATCAAACCTTGGGAAGCTAAGAAGTAAAGCTCCCCCTTGTGGGGGCAAGAGGGACAGTGGCATAATCTATTTCGGGCACAACCAAATAAGATGCTACAGAGATACATGCTTCTATAACCAGATATCTCTAAGGCACTCCTTTACCTTCCACTGACCAATCATGAAGCAAAATGCATGCTAAAGGAATGGCGAAAATAATGTGTTATAATAAACAAGATGTTTTTCACTATTTGGAGGAGCACTCCTGTAAAAAATGTGCTACATATATATTTAATTTGACCCTATCATTATTTTATCCATTGTCTGACACAAAACTTTAAGCCATATCTTAGACCAGAGATGAGCCATTGGCTGCTCTAAAACTATTGGGAGTGGTACCTTCCCTTCATCACATCACCTCAATGTTTTGCTGTATATTTTTGTTAAAACTATTAAAGCTATTATATAGAGGTGTGTGTGTGTGTGTGTGTGTGTGTGTGTGTGTGTGTGTATATATATATATATACACACATACATATATATATATATATACACACACTAGCTGTGCCCTGCCACGCATTGCTGTGGCCTATAGTAAAACTTATCAAAGTTGAGGTAGATATCTGGACTACTATGAAAGAGAGGTACCTACGTATTCCTTCCCCCTTTTTCTCCCCCCTTTCTCTCCTTTCTTCCTTCTCTACCTCTTTCTTTCTTTCCTTCTTTCACTACTTGGTTTCATCCTTCTCTCTTTCATTCCCTCCCCCTTTCTTCCTTTGCTTTTCTTCCCTCCCTGTTTGCTTCCTTCTTTCACTTTTTATTTCCTTTTATTTCACCACCATCATAACAATAACAATAATGCAATGCATTGCCTCTGGGACCTGACACCTCTCCCATTCCCCCAGGGTCTAATAGGAATAATAGCATAATAATAATAATAGAAATAACAACCTTTACCCGCCACGTGTTGCTGTGGCCAACCTTCCCTCTTTCTCTTCTTCTTTCCCTCCTTCCTTCCTTCCTTCCCTCCCATCTTTCCTTCTCCTCTTCCTTCTCTATCTCTTTCCTTCCTTCCCCCTTTTTCTTTCTCTTCTGGTCTTCTGATGGAGCGTGGGGTTGCGTGTGTGTGTGTGCCGCGGCAGGGGGAGTGGGGTTGCGTGTGTGTGCGGCGGCGGGGGGAGTGATGGAACGTGGGGTTGCGTGTGTGTGCGTTGGCGGGGGAGTGGGGTTGCATGTGGTTGTGCGGCGGCGGGGGAGTGATGGAGCGTGGGGTTGCGTGTGTGTGTGCAATGGCGGGGGGAGTGATGGAGCGTGAGGTTGTGTGTGTGTGTGCGGCGGCGGGGGGAGTGATGGATCGTGGGGTTGCGTGTGTGTGTGCGGCGGCCGAGGGAGTGATGGAGCGTGGGGTTGCGTGTGTGTGTGCGGCGGCGGGGGAGTGATGGAGCGTGGGGTTGTGTGTGTGTGTGCGGCGGTGGGGGGAGTGATGGAGCGTGGGGTTGCGTGTGTGCATGCGGCAGGGGGTGTGTGTGCGGGAAGCAGCGCGGCGGGGCTTGGAATGGGCATGGCTTCCGCAGAGGGAACGTTGGCCGGAAGGCTGTGTGTGCACCCAGGGAACTTGCGGCTGGGCGCCAATGCGCATGCTCAGTTGTTTTGCCGTATTGTGAGTGTGTTGTTGTGTTGTTTTACATTTTGAGTAGATATGTTTGTACCTTGTGGGTTGTGTTATGGGCATGGGAATTTTGGTTAAGTTTCATTGGGGTTTTTTGAGTTTTGTTGTTTTGCCGTTTTGTGAGTGTGTTGTTGTATTGTTTTTCAATTTGAATAGATATGTTTGTACCTTGTGGGTTGTGTTATGGGCATGGCAATTTTGGTGCAGTTTCGTTGGGGGGTTGTGGAGTTTTGCTGTCCCGTTGAACCAACCTAACAGATTTATATATATAGATATATATACACACACACACACACACACACACACACACATACATGCATGCCATCCCCTGCCACGCATGGCTGTGGCCCAGTCTGCTGTGTATATGTGTTTTATGTGTGTATATGTGCGTGTGTGCATATAATTGTGTAAATGTGTATATATTAGGCCTGGGTAACAACGGAAAAATTTGTTTCTAAAATAGATTTGTATTTGGGGGGGTTTTTTGTTTCGATATTTAAAATAATTACAAAATTTTCCTTTTAAAAAGTTCGATATTTACGAAATTTCGTAAATGGTAAAAAATTAACGAATCGATTTCCAAAACAATAACGAATCGATTCGTTAATGGCGGACACGACCGCGAAATACGCTAAAAAACCTCCAAAACCTTCTGAAGCTTCCCTCTCCCTCTGTTGTTGACTGTTGGTGTGATATTATAATTTTTTTTTCACTAATTAAACCATAAAACTGGCCCAGACATGCGGAAATAATAACGAAACGACCTCAAAACAATAATGAAACGAATACAATATCGAAATACGAAGCATTTACAAAACGTTTTTGAAAATTTGTTTTTTTAATAATTGCTCCAGAATGGTTCATTATCGTTTTGTAATTGAAAAAATTAACAAATTATTAACGAATTACGAATTAACGAAACGAAACCGCCCAGCCCTAGTATATATGTGTGTTTGCGTTTATATATGTGGTTTTGCACATGTGTTGTAATGTATTTTTAGGAGGTGCTTTTTAAGTCTCTTCTGCTATGTTTTTCTATGTTTTTATGCGTAATGGTCACTTGCTGGCCTGATAGGAGTATTGTGTCCAAATTTGGTGTCAATTTGTCCAGTGATTTTTGAGTAATGTTAATCCCACAAATGAACATTACACACACATCTACAGCTGCTTGCTAAAATAAGGCATACTGAAAGTCAAATCATGCTTTCAGAATTGAAATCATGCTTTAAAAATCATGAGGCTTTTGGGAGACAAATACCAATTGTTGGTTACCAAATATGCAACAATTGTTCACTCCATATTACTAGGTAACAGACATTATTACTTGCACATTATTCTCTTCCCCCTATTCCCTCCAAAAAGTTAAGGATAACTAACCTGAAATATACAAGAAAACATATTTTAAAATCACAAACTACTTACAATCAATCACAAACTACTTACAATCACATGTCTACACCTCTAGGAATGCTTAAAATCATAATCATCATCATCATCATCTTTATTTATATCCCTCCACCATCTCCTTGAAGGGACTCGGGGTGGCTTACAAAGGCATTCCAGAGTGCAACATATAACATAAAATGATACGTAAGTATAAAACAATATCACATAAAACCCCCTTCCTGGTGAGATCAGATCAGCCCCCTCCCTCCTGTCCTTCAGAAGGATGGTAAAAACTTGGCTGTGGGACCAAGCTTTCGGGACAGGGCAATAAAGCAGCAATAGGAAGATTTCCAGGCCAATTAGATTTGACACTGATGACCAGGACGTTTTTAAATGGTGTATTTTAATATTGAGATAAATGTTTTTAATGTTTATGTATGCGTATATGAATTCTTGTCCCAGCATTGAATGTTTGCTGTGCTCTGCCCTGAGTTCCCTTCAGGGTGAGAAGGGCAGAATATAAATATTTTAAATAAATAAATAAAATAAATACAATTATAACAACACATATAACATAAAATAAACTGGCTCGGTTTTAAAAACACAGGACATCTGTAGATAAAACTAGCCGCCGTCAATTCACAACTAAAGTGCCAGAGTGTCAACCTGATATAAGTCCATTACAGCCTACTCGAGGTAAAAAGCCTGTTTAAACATCCATGTTTTTAGATTGGATCAGAAGGACTGAAGAGTGGAGGCTAACCTAATCTCTTTTGGGAGGGTATTCCAGAGCTGGGGAGCCACCACAGGGAAAGCTCTCTCTTTCATCCCTACCAACTGCGCTTGAGACAGTGGCGGAAACAAGAGGAGGGCCTCCCCTGCCGATCTCAAAGCCCATACCAGTTCATAGAAAGAGATGCAGTTTTGAAAATAGGTTGGACCTGAAGCATATAGAAATATCAAAACAGAAACATCTAGAAAAATACAGCAAGAGCAATACAGACAAGCAGCAGCAAAAACAGTTTGCATCCTAACTTATACCCTTGCATAAATAGAAAGCTGGCACATGAAAGAAAAAAGTTTGAGGACAACTATATTTCTAATATAAGGCATTTCAACTGGGGTGCCAGCACCAAGAAAGCCCCACTCCAAATGGTAGTCCTAAAAGCTATGCTACTTTGGATCTCCATCTAAAATACCAGTTGGATCAATAATTAATCAATCTATCTATCCTTTGATATATGGCTTCTGCACCATTTCACTAACATTTGCACTTTCAATTGGGTCCAGTAACTCACTGGTAGTTAATAATAGAGATTTCAGAAATGGACAGGAGACCTCTATGCTATAACTCAGAATAAGCTCATTAATAAATGTGTTTCTTCTAACTCATTAGATGACATGGAGTTAGACTGGGTGGCCCTTGTGATCTCATCAATCTCTAGGTTTCTATGAATCTGTAATTTTGATGCTGAATTGAAAAAATATGATTTATTGAGTTAGGTTGCCAGAATTCATTAGCATATTAGTCACAGTCAGTGAATGAGAAAGGCCTTCTGCCTCAGTAGAAGAAATGCTAGAAATTAGAGGAAATATATGACATTATTGTTTTGTTAGGCAGGTTAATCTGTGTCCTATATTTGGGGAGACCAACCTCCTTTCAGTTATATGACTAAGATAAAATGGATACAGAGAAGACTGGGGCTGTTGCATACTGCACACTGAAACTGAAAATACCACAAACACAATGCAGGATCTCTGGTCCCTGCATGCAAAATAGATGTTTTACACTATTATACACAGAAAATATTTTTGATAGATCATAGAGAAACAGGAAATGTTCTGCATACACTCAGATAATTTAAGATCAAGAATATTCAACTACCAATTCACTGACTGAACTACTATCAAAATACCTCAGCCTGTTTGGCCACTAACTTTGTTCTGATATCTGAGCTCTGCATTCACCTATAAGTACTTTAATATAGATGTATGATCCTCAATCCCATACAGAGAAAGGCCAATGCTTGCCCATACCTCTTTCTAAGTGTTTGCAGCAACCAGAAAGTGAAGTCTCTTTATTTCTCTTCCTCTGAAATAAGGTAAATATGCCAAAGTTCTGTTTTTTCTTTCCTTCTAAAACTAATATGTGTTTATCCTTTCTGCTCTTCACATGGACTGTCCCACCCACTGTGAAACCTTAATATATACCTATATTTTGTAGTGTTTAGCACTTCAGGCTCTGCCTTGTCAGTTTCCTTCTACATCTTTTCAATTAAGCTATAAACCCTTTCCTCTCTTGCAAATGTTTTTTTTTTTAATTTTATCTCCCTTATTAACAGATGCCTGCTGTTTGAATGCTAGGAGGTAGTGTGCTACCCAGCCATGTTCTCTGTGTAAACATTTGTCTGTGATATGCTTTTGAAAGGAGTGTGTTCCTGTGTTGTCTCTCTGTCAGTACTATGGCCACTGTATTCCATAATGCAAAGGTTCACCTGTAAACAGTATACTGTGAAGCAATATAAAGAGCTGCAATAAACAGCCCCTAAACTGCCCTCTGAAATTAAAAAAAAACTTTCAGATCTTTTGTTGGAAAGTCATCCCCAAAAATCCAGAACACATCTAAATACAAAAGTTCTAGATCCACCGAACCTAAGTAATGCCCTTATCACCCCAAAACCCACTCTGACATAGGTTTCCCAAGAGGAACTATAAGTCTATGAATTACTATGGCTGTATAGCAAATAACAGCCAAATTTTGAGAACCCTACTGCTTTCACCATAATGTTTAGAGTGCAATGCTCTACTACTATCACTCTGTATCCATGTATTCTGTATTCATGGATGCAACCATCCACAGCTTGTGTTTTTATATGTATACCCATGAATTTTGGCATACATAGGAGGTCCTGGAACTAAGTCCCATTGGATACCAAGGGTCCATTGTATAAACACTTGTCTTGGAATAAGTCCTTGGGGTAACTTCTGAGTAGACAGGTATAGATCTGCATCATTTACATTGACCTGGATCATTGTGGTGATATTGCCACAATTATATCCTGGTACTTCCTGCTGAAGGAAGAATGAATGAAGGAAGATAGACGCTTTTGAACTGTGGTGCTGGAGGAAAATTCTGAGAATGCCTTGGACCACAAGAAGATCAAATCAGTCTGTACTTCAGGCTATAAAGCCTGACTGCTCAGTGGAGGGAAGGATATTAGAGGGAAAGATGAAGTACTTTGCCCACATAATGAGAAGACAGGAAAGTTTGGAGAACATAATGATACTGGGGAAAATTGAAGGAAAAAGGAAGAGGGGCCGACCAAGGACAAGATGGATGGATGGTATCCTTGAAGTAACCAGCTTGACCTTGAAGGACCTGATGGGAGCTCTGGCGTGGGCTAGTGCATGAGGTCATGAAGAGTCAGAAGCAACTGAACGAATAAACAACAACTTCCTGCTTCCATTGTAGACAATGCTCTATAATGCTGAATCTCCTAATCACTTATGTATTCATAACTAACATCTCCTTCCCCCTTCTACCCAAACCTACTTATATCAAGCAGCAGGTCCACCAAGAGATGAAGGCCTGTTCAGCTGATGTTTGGATTACATGTTTCCATCCCCTTCCATTAGCAAGTGAGGTTGTAGCAAGGAATTATGACTTATTGCTTACTAATGGGAGGAAGTGGAAATGCCACCCTGCTGTGCCATGAACACCAGTTGAATAGACCTCCTTCTTTTGGTGTAGCTGATGCTCAACAATGTAGTTTTATGGAGCATTTATAGCAGCAGTGCTACAGTTGTGACGATGAGGTACCAGTACATATAGAGCAGTTACAGAGCCATAATTCTAGCTACAAATCTCTAAGTCTCTGTTACAAATTTATAACCACAATAACTATGGAAGTCAACCATCAAGGCAAATCCCAGGTGATAAAATCTCAACACAAACTAAAAGTGGAAGAATTTGATGATATGGAATGTCTTTTTTCAGTCATTTGACATGCTTCTTTCACCCTGTACTCAGAGATAAAAAGGAAGGCAGTGGAACATCCTTTTGATTTCAGTCAAACTTAGGCATGGGTTGCTGTAAGTTTTTCGGGATGTATGGCCATGTTCCAGAAGCATTCTCTCCTGATGTTTCACCTGTATCTATGGCAAAGGTTGTGAGGTCTGTTGGAAACTAGGAAAATGGGATTTATATATCTGTGGAATGTCCAGCATGAGAGAAAGAACTCTTGTCTGTTGGAGGTAGGTGTGAATGTTTCAGTGTTTCAAACAGGCATGCATTGGAAAACTTCACTTTGAGAATTGATATTTATGTCAAGCTAAATAAGGACTAAATCTTATCTGGCCATAACTTATAAAACAGGGGTAGGCTTATGTGTCACTTTTGGAATTATTGGATTGCAACTCCCATCAGCTCATAAGTAGTGTTGAGGGACTTATGACCCAATCATATTTCAAAAGGTTTCAGTTTCTCATAAGCAGACTTCCAGCAGTCAAGAAACTAAGACTTAAAGGTCTCCGATTTGGCTCATCAGTATGGAAATGTTGGAGGATTCAACCATGATCCCTTCAGGCCTTGCAGAAAATGTGTCAGACACAGGGAAGAGGGGAGCTGTTCAAACTCAATCAGCAAAGCAGACCACAGTGATGACTCACAGGTTACATTTCCACTGAGTCACATTGAGCTCTGCAGTTCTGGGGTTGCATAAACAAAGCCTAGCAGGAGGAACAGAATTGCTTGGAATGAAAACCTAAGCCTTTATTCTTTGGCAATTTAAAGACATAGGCTAGAATGACGACACTATTTTTCATGCATGTGAAATGAGTCTTTTAAATTTTATTTGTACAGTAGCATTTTGATAAAATTGAGCATCAGAACTCAGTATGATGTAGAACTCCAACAGTCACTATAAATCAGAGTCACAAAATAGCAACAACTTGTTTATTTTTCATTGTTTGGAGCAGGAGTGGGTATTATGTGGCCATTCGGATATAGTAGCTTCCATCAGCCCTTTTTATTGGCTATGCTGGCCACAGCTGATGGGATTTGAAGTCCAGGATTGCTTAGACTTTTTTTGGAGGGTGGAAAGAAGTGTGACAGTTTAATGAACCCATAAAAGAGAACAATGAACACATTGTATCCAACAGTAGTTTATTGGTTGAATAATAATAATAACAACAACATACAATATACATTTTCATGTACTCTTCTATTTCTTAAAGTATTCTTAACTCTTCTCTTTATATTCACTTTCCTTCCCTTCACCTTTGTCAAAGTGACCTATGCTTGAAAAAGTATAGCCAGAATATCAGCTACTGAGATTTATTATTGAATATGTATGCTCATTTTTGCTAGATGGATGACTGAATATAAAATACAAACCAAAACTAAAGTTATAGTGAAGTTAATTATCTTTATTTTAATCAAATTATCATGATAAAGAAACTGTGTATTGTCTTGAAATAAAGGAAACACTTTTTAGCCTCTCTTACATGGCCATTGAGGACAATTGATCCTACTGTAAGTGAACTCATGACAGGAGTGGATGGACAGGAGTGGGACCTTCTAGATCAGTGTTTCTCAACCTGGGGGTCGAGACCCCTGAGGGGGTCGCGAGGGGGTGTCAGAGGGGTTGCCAAAGACCATAAGAAAACACAGTATTTTCTGATGGTCATGGGGATTCCATGTGGGAAGTTTGAGCCAATTCTATGGTTGGTGGAGTTCAGAATGTTCTTTGATTGTAATGAACTATAAATCCCAGCAACTACAACTCCCAAATGTCAAGATCTATTTTCCCCGGACTCCACCAGTGTTCACATTTGGGCATATTGAGTATTCATGCCAAGTTTGGTCCAGATCCACCATTGCATGAGTCCACAGTGCTCTCTGGATATAGGTGAACTACAACTCCCAAACTCAAGGTCAATGCCCATCAAACCCTTCCAATGTTTTCCATTGGTCATGGAAGCCAAGTTTAGTTCAAATCCATCGCTGGTGGAGTTCGGAATGCTCTTTGATTATAAGTGAACTATAAATCCTAGCAACTACAACTCCCAAATTACAAAATCAATCCTCGCCCAACCCCACTAGCATTCACATTTGGGTGTATTGGGTATTTGTGCCCAGTTTGGTCCAGTGAATGAAAATGCATCCTGCATATCAGATATTTACATTATTATTTATAACAGTAGTAAAATTACTGTTATGAAGTAGCAATGAAAACAATATTATGGTTGGGGGTCACCACAACATGGGGGACTGCATTAAGGGGTCACGCCATTAGGAAGGTTGAGAACCACTGTTCTAGATGTTGCTGGACTGAAGTAGCTAGGATAGGAGATGTAGCTCAGCAACATTTAGAAAGTTAGTTTCCCCCTTCTCCCAGCACTATTTCTTGAGAGGAAATAATGTTGGTCCTATATTTTGTCTTCCATTACTGGAAATAATTGTAAAGGTATATGTTGAATGTAGTATCATTATACAGCGGGGATTGGTAATGTGTCACATGCAGCCCCTGAATCCCACTTTTGTGGCCCTAGATGTGCCTAAAGTTCCCCAGACTCCAAATTTCTTATTTAAAATATGAACATCATTTATGGCTACTGCTCTTAAGCCAACCAGAAAGTCCCTCTAATGCATAAAGACATTTGAAAGTATGTGCAGTTCCACCCTCCACAAAGAATCCCATCCTACCTTCCAAATGCCACCTTTCCTTTGGAGTCTCTTTCAAAATAGCAACTGGAACTGATATCATGCATTTGAGCTTGCTGTAAAAATAGATTACTTTGACAAAGAAGGAAGGAAGGAAACTGAATATAGAGAGAAGAGTTAAGAATTATAAATGAAAGAGTGGGCATCTGTGTGAGGGTCCAGGAGGGAATTGTCCCTGGCCCACCCTTTCATTTATAATTAGGCATCCAGACAATATTGCAAAGTGTTATTATATAAACTTGAATGGCAAATTACCAGGCTTGGTAATCAAGGATTCAACCTTGTGAAAAAAAGTGTACCTGTGTCCTGCGCCCCGACAGTCCAGAATCTGAATAGAATGGCAGCCAATAATTTGGCACCTGTACAGTCAGGTGTCAGACCCCCTTCAAACTGCTGGAGCAAAAAGGGAGCTCTATCACTATTCTATTCAATTATTTTCCTTGTCCTTTGCTTTGTTACAAGCAATATTAAAACTTGATGCCTTGTTGTCACCTCATTCATTTGCTACAAACAATGGATCCACCTTTTACAATTTTCCTGCACTAGAAGAAAAATCCTGGATATATAATTTCTACCTTTATACTCAACTATATGATATAACTAGATTATGCTCCTCTTGTTGATATGTTTTAGTTTGTTGCTTAAAATTCAGATGTGGCTCCTAGTGGCACTTAACACAAAAAGCAAACATTTAAGAAAAACAAATGGTGATGGTTTGGGTTCCATTTGGGTTGAGAGATTCACTCTGGTCAGACCTCACCTGGAATACTATGTCCAGTTCTGGGCACCACAATTGAAGAAAGATATTAACAAGCTGGAACATACACAGAGAAGGACAACCGAAATGATAAAAGCATTGGAAGCTCTATGATGAGTGGCTTAGGAATTTGGGCATGTTTGGCCTGGAGAAGAGATGGTTAAGACAGTAAAAACATGATAGCCATGTTTAAATATTTGAAAGCATGTGATTTTGAAGAGGGAGCAAACTTGTTCCAGAACTGTTGGATAGTGGAATATAGTTCTTTGGAGGTTTTTAAACAAAAGCTATATGGCAGTCTGTCAGGACTGCTTTGTTTGAGTATTACTGCATGGCAGAGAGCTGGACTGGAATGTTTTTGTGGTTTCTGGCAAGTCTATGATTCTGTATCTAAGGACCTCACCAGACAGAGGTTCATAAGCAAGGGGAAAATGGGGAAGCTGTACAGCAGCGGGGGAAACCATGGGACAGTGCATTGCTTCATCCCCTTACCATCCCACAATCTTTTCCAGTTGTCCCTGGCTTCCTCCTGCACTTGACTTGGTGTATGAGAACACAGGTAGTTACCCATGTTATTAGGGCTGCCTCTTAGCACGTTGCTAAGATGCAGCCAGGATGACGCCCGACCAAAAGTAGTCCTGCATCATGTGATGGGCTCCGGCGGGCTCTATCCTGGCTGCATCTCGGCAACATTCTAGGATGGAAAAAAAAACCCCGTACAATCAAGTCCTAGTTTTCTGTCCTACTAAGGATTTTCCAAATGTACTGCTTTTTCCCCTGATAAATAGGCAACTGTTCACTTTTATTTTGTCTTCAGAGAACACAACAAAGACAGGTTGGAGGATGACAGTGAGGGAAACAAGCCGTAATTGCTCTGGGAGGCAAACGTGCATGAAAATCACTTGCAGCTCCCATGCTGACCTAAAATCCTATTTCTTCTTCCAAAATTACATTTTGGTCAGGGCCTCTGCTGTGATATTTATTACTTTGAGCAATACCAAATAGACCTTTCCGAGACTTACTTAGAAGGGATATGTTGTCTCAGTTTGAAATCACAGTTGCAATTTAAAGCACCTTGTTTTAACTGATAAAAGCTTTCCTCCCACTGGGACTCAAGTCCCCCCCCCCCCCCCCACACACACACACACTTGTAATAGACATTACTATCTTGAGGGAAGTCAATGGATCTGCCTGCTTGTTCGGGTCAGCTTTTCTCAGTTGCTTAGCAGCCTTTCTTCTCCTGACATCTCGCATAAAGACAAAAGCCAGAGACATCAGGGATGGAAGAAAAGGCCTTGGGTTCAAGTCCATTTGAATTAGCAGTGATGGCAATAGACAGCTTTGTAAAAAATTCTTTAAAAATCATTGCATGGAAAGATAACATAACATTTAACAGAAAATAACTGGATCAAGACACAACCATCGCTATCATAAAATAGAAGATAAACCTGAACTACAGGAAGGAATCCTGCAAATGTTATGCAAAAAGTGACATTGTCTGCTTGGTTCACCTACCTACAACTAATGCCAATAGGCAGATACAGCATCAATAAATTCTCTGTCTTCTCACTTTTTCAGCTGCTTTTAAAATGTATTGTTCCTCTCCTCTCACTTTCTGCCATTGTTTTCATCTTTATTTAGTTACTGTGAACTGAACCTAATTTACAAAAATATGCTACATGATTTAAACATCCACAAGAACCGTGGGTTTAGAGGTCTGGCATGTCAAGCTTTTCAGAAAGCCTAATCAGATACATTTGAGTGGAAGGCAAAACCAGAGGTTTTTTCTCAATAGCTAGAGAAGATGTCAGTGGAGAAAGCTCTCCAAAGTACTGATGCCGCAATTGGAAATACAGAGCATTTTTATTTCATTTGACAGCTATTCAAGATTCCAGTGCAAGCACCTGATTGGTTCAAAAACTGTCCACCTAGAATCCACTTCCCAGTTGGCTGGGGATTCCTTCTGACATCAGTGCTGATTGGCCTTTGTTGTGGTAGGAAACTCAATAAATTGTCATTGGATTATTTTGAAGTGTCTGTCCATTTTTTGAATCACCCCCTTTGATGGGTGTGATCAAGAAGGAATGTGGTGTGTATGGTGATAATGGACTGGGATGGATCACCATATCATCTGTGCAAAGATTCAAGCCTTAGCAATGAAGTCTGTAGTTAAACGAGGTGGAGGATACTGGCATGATGAGTTCTTGTGTTGGTAAATCAGACCATTCGGAAGCATAGCTAAATGTTCCACAATCTTGCATAGAAGCATTTGTATAAATACATCACGAGGAAGAGAACGTGATTTTATTTTTCCAGAGTGAGACAATTGCCCCAGGTTGGAAGTCAGCAGATAGATGAAACCTTGAAAAAAGCAGCCAATAGTTATTTGCCAAGACATAGCTGACTGTATTAATTTATGTTGGTATAGAAAAGAAAGAGAAGGAGAAGTTATAGTTTTATAATGCATAAGTGATATGGCACTTTTACACTATATTATACAATAAAGAATTAAAACTTCAAAGAGGAACAATAGGAGAACTTTAGGGCACTTCCAGACAAACCCTATATCCTAGGATCTGATCCCAGGTTTTCTGTTTATCCCAGATTATCTGGCAGTGCAGACTCATAATTCTGTTTAAGCAGAAAACCTGGGATCATATCCTGGGATATTGTGCTTGTCTAGAAGGGCCCCTAGCAAACTCTTCTTTACTTTGGAAATCTCCTATAACTTCATCACACACAGTAAAAATCAACATTTCTACACATTTAAGAAATGGCAACCCACAGTACCCTTCACACGGCAAACGCTTCAACTGTGGGATTGAGGTATTTTGCTGTTTCTAAAGTGTTGGTTTTTCCAATGAGTCCTAAGCCAGTTGTCAATTGACTTATTTTTAAATTCACCACACAGAGACAGGCAAAATGGCCAATTTCCCTGTGTGATGTTGATCCCTGTTGCTCACTTGCAAATAAAATCATGATGCTATGCGTGGGAGGAGCCAAAATGCCCAGTCCCTAGATCACCAATGCAAAGGCTCTGGGAAAAATGAGGGTTAATTTAAAACCACTTCTTATGATCCAGGGTGATTTTTTAAAAAGATAAATAATTGAAATTATGGAGGGACAATGTGAGGAAACAAATCTCAGTGCAAGCAGCCTCAGGGAACATGCCACTTTAAGAAAGATGTTTAACTCTAGGTTCTTGTGGGTTTTTTTCGGGCTATAGAGCCATGTTCTAGAGGCATTTCTCCTGATGTTTCGCCTGCATCTATGGCAAGCATCCTCAGAGGTATGAGGTCTGTTTCAGTGGAAGTGCAGACAACCCCACGGAAAGTGCTACCTTAAGAAAAATGCCTTATATCTGCTTCAGTGGAAGGGTATTGATGGCAGTGCTGGCTTAAAGGATGACTGTGTGTGCTGGTATTCTTGAAATGGGAGGAATCATCACCTGCCCATGTGATGGGAATTAAGGAAATGATTGAGTTAGAAGCTAGAGGAGGCGATCTTGTGAGGAATGAGTAAATTCTTCATCTTTAACTCTACCCTTGAAACTCTACCCTTTCCCCATTTCCCTTGTTTTCTCCAACTCCTTGTCTCTAGTGAAGATCCAAGAAATTGCTACAATCTCACCACATCCTGAATACAATAGAATGAGTGGATATGCAGATGGTGACAGCCAGAAAAATCCCAGGAGCTATAGTTCAAGAACTCACACTTCTTTAGTTAAATCTGGGAGAGTCCTTTGTTGCTTTACAACAGTTACATACCAGAGGATAGGGAGCATACATGACTATCCAGATCCTGTTGGATTTCAGTGCGCATGATCTATTACCATGGGGCATGTGGGCGAGGACTGAAGGGACTTGCAGTCAAACAACATTATTTTTCTGCAGAAGTGTTGCATTAATTTTATTAGGTATGCAGTATGTTCATGCTTTGCAAATACAAATTGAAAAGCTCTTTTGCCTCATTCTTCACTGCTTGCTGCTGAATGGAGAGCTGGCTCTTTTATCCTTCATTCCTTTTTTTTCACAGATATTACAATGGCAAGAAAAATGGCTTGATGATAAGGCACCCAGCAACCTTAGTCAGAGTGCATTGCAATCAGTTTTTTCATTTGTTTCCTTCATTTAAATGCTTTTAGTAAGCTAAAAGAAAACAAGACTAGACATGGTTCTGCATGAATGCAACCTATGTCTGCTAGGGCTAAAAAGAATTAGCTGATTAATCATCTGCTTCTTAATTTTGGATTGTTATGAATATTTATTTGTAGATTGTGTTTTGAGACTTAGTTGGAGAAATTGAAGGATATCAAAATATAAGCAAAACACTTCCGATCAGCAGTTAGATCAGGGAAGGAATTAGGCTACATATTTTGAGGGGAATGAGTTCTTAGGAGCCCTCAATATCAGGAAGGCTTCATTATTCCCATAACTGGGTTAGGGTGCTTCCAAAAAATGCACCATAACTGGGTTAGGGTGCTACCAGGATATTTGAACCTGGGAAATCCAGATTCAAATATCCATGCATACATTCATTCATAATTTCAATGAATGATCTTGACTGATCGCTCTCTTTCAGGGTGCTGTAGAATTAATGCAGTTTGGCACCACTTTAACTGATATGGCTCAATGCTATAGAATCATGGAAGTTGTAGTCACATCCAGTCTCAGAGGAAAGCAATGGTAATCCCCCACTGAACAAATATTTCCAAGTTCACTCAGACTGTAACAATCATTAGAGTTGTTGTAGTCTGGAAATGATTTGAAGCACAAAGCAGCAGCAGGAGCAGCAGCAGCAAGAACAACAACAACAAAATAACACCTAAACAGCCTGACTTATTAATCAAACATCTTATTTAATATTTGGATAAGCTATCAATTTATTTGATGATTTCAAGGTTTTTAAAATGTATTGTGAATGCTCTGATTTGACTGTCTCTGGATGTCACCTTGAGTTCCATCCTGGAAAGAAGGCAACATACAAACAAATGAATCGATCAATGAATCAATCAATCAAACAATAGATGACCTCAAGAGAACCATGTTCTTCAGATTCTTCCTTCAGCTTACCAGCTTGGGGATATTTCATCTACCTTTGAGTATTATTTTGTAGAAAGCAATAGAATAATGAACGTGAAGCAGTTTCAGCACAAATTCATACAATATGAAATATTACAATAAAAAAGAAAATTATTTAAGTGTCATTTTCTTGATTACTGTTGGTTGCCTATTACTCTCTCCCCCCGCCTCTCCGCCCAACTCCAAATACGTTTGTACAATAGTGCAGCCCTAGGGTGGCTGGGTTGTTTGTGGAGGATGCAAGTTGGTGTGATTTCTCGTCTATACAAGGGGTTATCTTTGATTTATCAGAGTTTTATACCACAATTAAAAATTGGGAAAAGATCAGTCAGTGATACTTATAACAAAAGAAGGATTGCACAGGCCTAACTTCTATGTGTGAAGATTTGAAAAAGGACCCATATTATGGTGAGTTAACTTGAGAGAGATATGTCAGCAGCAGGCCCGTAGCCAGGATTTCGTTTCGGGGGGGGGGGGCTGAATTTTTTTCAGGGGGGGTTTCGGGGGGCTGAGTTTCGAGGGGGCTGAGTCTGAGTGAAAGAGGGTCTAGCCTAGCAAACCTTTTGTATCATTACCCCAATACCCCCATGCATATGGGATATATTGAGTATGGTAATCAGATCATGATATGAATAAACATAGCAGTTTAAATAATGCACCAGTAAGGCCTTTTCGCAAACCACCATGAGAATTTGGGGAGGGGGGGGGGCTGAAGCCCCCCGACCCCCCCCCCCCCAGCTACATGCCTGGTCAGCAGCTCATTGACTGTGTCAGGGGCTGGGGTTCTGATTGGCTGCTACCTCTGGCAGCTGCTGAGACCAACAGTTCTAACTGTCATTCTGTCATTGTTCTCACTTTGAACAGTGAAGAGAAAGTGCTGGCTGCCAACTATCTTAAAGACTGATCATTTTATGGAATGAGGCATATTTTAAAGAGTAGTTAAAAAGAATATTTTATTCCTCTGTTCCCTGCCTGAATTCAAAGAGATCGGTGTATATATTGTTACCCTGTTTGAACTTTTGAACCAAAGTAAAGATACTGTTATTTGTTTCACAAGACTGAGTGACATTTTATTATACAGCAGGATATACCTTGGTTTAAATACTGTGGTAAAGCTGCAATTTATTCTGCTTATTCACATTAGCAACCCTCATAGTTTGTGGATGAAATTATGTTTACTCCATTGTGCAAGTTCGTGTGATTTCTCAAGTCTATACATGGGGTGATCTTTGATTTATCAGACTTTTATACCACTGTTAAAAACTGGGCAAAGATTGGTCAGTTATACTTATAACAAAAGAAGGATTGTGCAGACCTAACTTCTATGTTCTGCTCCTTTATTGCTGATAGTTGCCTAATAAATTATCTGCCTAATAAAGTTTTAGAGCTTTATTAGGCAGATAATTTTCCATCCATATAATCACAACTGCCAGTAGGGAAATTTCCAGAAATTGGAAAAGCTATCATTTAAACGTTTGTTCCCAGAATCTTCTAGTTATTGGGAGTTCTGGGATCTGTTGGCCAAAAAGCAATTTTTCCAAATTTCTGACTCTAATCTTGACCCTAATGGAGATCCGTACATCCTTTTTCCATTCCCTTTACTTCTCTTCCCTTCTCTCTCTTATTCACTGTCTCATTCTCTCTTTCTGCAAAGATAGCTGTTTTTGAGTGGAATTTTTCTTTAGGGCTACCAAAACTTTGTCACACTTGGTTATTTAGTATTATCTAACAGTGAAGATAGTCTTACCTTTCCAGGTTTTGTTTTAATTAGAGAAGGTACATGTTAGGATGGTAAGGTTTCTTCATTATCACTTGTCTGAGTTTCCATCTAAGTGGAAAGAAGTATACTGTGACTGCAATATCTGGAAGCATACCTAAATGAACATTGTGTCCACTTGGGCCGGGCATTTAATTTACAGATAGGCAACATAAAAAATATTGTTACTAAATATATATATTTCTCCATCATAAAAGGCCTCTCCTCACAGTAGATCAGAGAGAAACAATTTGTGGCCCTCTAGATGTTAACAGGATTGGAGCTCACATCATCCTTCAAGGCTGGGAATGTTGGCTAGGCCTAAATGCTATTGGCTGTTGTAGGTTTTTCGGGTTGTATGGCCATGTTCTAAAAGCATTATCTCCTGACGTTTTGCCTGGATCTGTGGCAAGCATCCTCAGAGGTTGTGAAAGTCTTCGACAATACACAGAATGCTATTGTTAATTTCAACTAGTGTAACCAATTGAATGAATATAATGTTGATTCATTCAGCTTCCCCTAGTTGAAACAAGTCAATAAGATTACGTTCTACAGCAGCAGATCTTTTGCTATAAGGTAAAGGTAAAGGTTTTCCCTTGACATTAAGTCCAGTGATGTCTAACTCTGGGGATTGGTGCGTCCTCCATTTCTAAGCCAAAGAGCCTGCGTTGTCCATAGATACCTCTGAGGTCATGTGGCTGGCATGACTGCATTGAGCGCTGTTACCTTCCTGCTGGAGCAGTACCTATTGATCTACTCACATTTGCATGTTTTAGAGCTGTCAGGTTGGCAGAAGCTGGGGCTCATAGTGGGGGCTCATGCCGCTCCCTAGATTCGAACCTGCAACCTTTCAGTCAGCAAGGTCAGCAACTCAGCACTTTAACCCACTGTGACACCAGGGGCTCCTACTCATGTGGAAATATTCAAATTACAAGACAAGAAACCCACTGAAAACTTCGGAAGAACTTCTTTACTGCAAAGAGCAGTATGACAATGAGATAGACTGCTTTGGGCACTTCTTTGGAGGTTTGTAAACAAAGGTTGGATGAGCGTCTTTCAGGCATGCTTTGGTTGTTTTTATCTACATGGTGAGGTTGGACTAGATGACCCTTGAAGTCCCTTTCACTTCTCAGATTCTGTGAATGTATTAAGCTGCAAAGCTCAATATGTGTTTAGAAAAACCTGCTCTGTTTCATTTGTTAGTAACTGTGGCCTGGGGAGTGAATGTTAAAATACATTTTGCTCATCACAGATTCTGTAATTTGCTTGAGACTTGTTTTTCTGTGCCTGGATACATGTCTGTTAAAGAACCGTATGTGACAGAATCCAGATGCAGTATTTAGCAACTTATCTACATTGTTTTAAGCACATGCTGAACATGTGATAGGTAACAGAAAGCCCTTTCACTCCGGTTTGTGTTATCTATATTTCATTGTATCTCTAGATAGACCGTTGTGTAGCATTGTGAGCAGCAGATACTGTTGTTGTAAACAAGTGGACTGAAGCCTGCTTAATGTTCTGCACCAGATGCTTCACTGATGAATGTGTGTTCCCCTGACAAATCTCAGGAGAGGCTGAAATTGCTAGGAAGCCACAAAGTGCTACAAAGAGCTGCAAAACAGTGCTGTTATATTTTTGCAAAGAAGTCAATATGATCATGACTCTATCAATCAAAAGAGAAAACGACTGGAGTTGCATGCTGTATCTTTGCGGAACACAAGATGAAAGAGAAACAGTCTTTTAAAAACCCATGTTTCATACCTCTGATTCACGTTTTTGTGTTGCACACAAAAGTATATATCTGAAGAACTTGGGGAAACGTGGGCAAAATTCAAATATTAATCCCATCTAAAGCAAACATTGCATCAATGGGACTGGTTAAGCATTACCTCAGGTTCTATGTGTTTGGTCAGCCTGCTTTAGTTGGAACTATTAACTATTGGATAAATAACAACTGAGACTCTCACTGCTTATACATTGCAGTAGATTATTATTCTTTAATGACATTATCTTTCAACCTTTATAGGAGTAGACTTACAATATTACTATAAATTCATAGGAAGTTTGCTTATGCTGTATTTATCTAAGTATTGTTAATTCTAGGCTTGCCTACATGGGCTAAAATCATAGAGTTATAAAGTTGGAAGAGACCACATGGGCCATCTAGTCCATGCCATGCAGGAAAAGTGCATTCAAAGTAGAAATCATACTCATCTTGTAGATTAGTGGCTCCGAACATTTTCTTGTTGGCTCCCCACTTTGCCCAGGGACCACTCTCCAACATTAGTACAAATCAGTTTTGGTCAACTTTAGATTTGATTTGGTTATTTGGGGTGCTGGTTCGGAAAACTGCATTGGATAGACCACATCAGCTCTAGTTTCTGATACAGAACATATGCCATCCAGTAGTCACCATCTGCTCACCCACATAAAACCATATTTAATAATCTAGAGCTGATGTGTTCTATCCCATGCAATGGTCATATCTGTGGAAAGGAGTGGAAACAAAATGAAATAAAATAAAATATAGAGGAAGGAGGTTTGCGGACTGGATTTTAGTTTTCACAGCCCACTGCTGGGCCACGGCCCTCAGGTTGGGAACTACTGTTGTAGGTGCTGAGATCGTGACAAATGATGCTCTTTTTAAAAAAAATCCCATTTGTTAGCCCAGAACCATAATTGCTGCAAGCTTGGGTCCCTTTCTTTCCAGTTCAGATTATGTAAACACTATCAGTAGTTCTGTGGGATACTGCTTTTCCTGCAGATGATTTATAGAGTGATGGGAAGGAAGCTTTCCTCTGCTCCCCACCCCTTTTAAAATTATAAATGGTGTTCTTGTTTACTCACTTGCTGTAGGGCAGAGTTTCTCAAACTGTGCTTCTCCAGATGTTTTGGACTTCAGCTTCCACAATTTCTAACAGCTGGTAAACTGGCTGGGATGTCTGGGAGCAGAAGTCCAAAACACCTGGAGGAACACAGTTTGGGAAACACTGCTGTAGGGGAAACTCATGGAAGAATAGTATTATTTCAAGAAAGCAAGCCAGATGGTATGCACAGAAGACTAAATTTTCTATGCCCATTTTTTTACCCCCAGTCTTTAAGAGAAAGGTTGTTTTTTCTTACGCCTAGTTTCGTCATTAACAACTAACTGGAACAGGATTGGGGGGGGGGGGGGGATACCTTAGTCCAGCTGGCTGATGATTAATTAGAACAGTGGTTCTCAACCTGTGGATCCCCCAGATGTTTTGGCCTTCAACGCCTGGAAATCCTAACAGCTAGTAAACTGGCTGAGATTTCTGGGAGTTGTAGGCCAAAACACCTGGGGACTCACAGGTTGAGAACCACTGAATTGGAACATTGTTCCGAGCCCCACACTGGTTCTTTTGTTTGAACAAGGTATAAAAATCTTTACATCTCAAGCTAATGTTGAACCTCAATGTAGGCTGAGACTAGGAAAGTGCTGGATTTCAGTCAAAACTGGTGTTGTTCTTGTGGCTGTTCAAAAGGACTCCCAGCAATGGATTGAAAAGAACTTGCTTGGTTTGTAATTCTTTCCTATGTTTTAGTCATCTTGCCTGCTCCTTTAATACATTTCTTTCTGATATTATAACCACTTTATGTGCTTATTGCCTTCAGATCCAAAAGAATTTGCCAAAACACTTGCAAACAGGTCCTTTGGATTATAAAATGTGCAAAAAAACCCCCACCTTTGTCTTATATTCTGCAGTTTTACAGAAAATCTGGGGGTTTTGGTGTGTTACTAGTCCTCCAGAAAATACCAGTTTGCTCTGAAGTTAGAAGAAGTTGTTAGTAGTGGGCAGAACTGATTGGAGAAAGGTTATCATATCCATCATGAAGTGATTGTTTCCCAAGCTGGATTTTTTTTTTAGAAATATGTGTGTGTGCATGTGTGCAGGTATTTGCATATAACTATATCAGTATTAGCATACCCATGCAAGAAGGAAGGACAGGGGGTGGCAAGTTTTAAGTAATTTAAAGCTAGAGCTCACTTAGGACTTCATCAGATGGTCTTTGGGCTCTGTTTCCATGTACTTAAGAAATGGAGAAGCCCCACGAGAAGCCCATGGAGGCCATCACATGACGTAAGGGCACTTCTGCTGGGACTCCATGGTGCTCCATTTTCTAAGTATGTGGAAATGGAGCCCGAAGACAGTCTACAGGAGTTGGATGTTACCTGATTCCAAACTGGAGAAAGCAAGAGAAAGCAGGGAGAAGAGGTGCAGAAAGGCACAGAAAGGACATGGGATGGCTGGCTATCCCAGAAAATGCAGAAAGACAGTAGGAAACAGGATAAGAGTGTTCCCTCCTCTTTCTGTTGCTTTCCCTGCACCTGTCTGATGAAATCCTTAAACATCATCTAGAGGGCAACATAATATTCATGTCTGTTGTAAATA
This sequence comes from Anolis sagrei, assembly GCF_037176765.1. Taxonomy (NCBI): domain Eukaryota; kingdom Metazoa; phylum Chordata; class Lepidosauria; order Squamata; family Anolidae; genus Anolis; species Anolis sagrei. Next base: position 233,781,935 of record NC_090023.1, read on the forward strand.
ATAGTACGCTAGATGATCCAGCAGAACCTAAGTATACAGCATCTTCATATATGGGAACTCTAGCTGCGACAATATTGATTAAGATTTGGATAGGATATCACCAATGAATACTAGAATCTGCAGGTTATATTTTAGAGGAAAAAACTGGCAAACCACCTCTGAAAATTTATTGCCTGGGAATAGTAATAACAACAACAACAACAACAACTGTCCAGTTTTCTGACATTGTACATTTCTGCCACTTCTGTGACTGTTCATTTGTAATTTGATTCTCTAGCCCACTTGTCGATGGATGTCCAGAATCAGCAGCATCCACTGCGGTCCTTTTTATACTGGGCATCGACCGAGCCAGTTTAGACTTCGTTTTGGTTTGTTCCTCCATAGTGCGAATGGGTTAGGGGTTCTTAGTTCCACTTCTCAGCTGAGACCTCTTTGACTTGGTTGGACCTGCTGGTAGTTATCCTACTACCAGCACAGCTCTCAGCATGCTTGGAGCAGTTAAGCCCCCTACCACGACAAGGTGGCACCCCTCGAGGGGCAAGGTGGCACTCATTGGGCGGCAAGGTGGCACCAGTGTTATTCGGCATACTGGGTGCCATGCCAAAATATTTCAGCTGGCATTTGGAAACAATAAACATTGATAAAATCATGATCTGCCAACTGCAAAAGACCACCTGTGCACCTCATTCAAAAATATATAACACAGTCCTTGGGAAGTGTTCGACTTGTGATTTTGTGATACAAAATCCAGCATATATATCTCGTTTGCTGTGTCATACTGTGTCATACTGTGTTTTTGTGTCAGTAAAGTAATAATAACAACTTAATGTTTAACTTACCCTCTCTCCCCATGGGGGAAAAGTATCAAATTCATAGTTTGTATGGGGTTGACAAATACACAGGTTTTATGGAGTTGACATATACATATCACCAGCTCAGTAAAAATATTATCTGTTTTTAAAGTTGATGATAATAATGCCTTTTCCTCCTCCTCGGCACAATTTTTATAGTCACTCTTCCTTTCAACAATCATAGTATTTCACTAGAGACCACAGCAAGTAGTTTTCTGCTTCCATCTAAGCAGAAAGGAAAGGCAAACTGGAGCAGTTTGTGCAGTATGATCATGTACCCTGGAGCTGAGTGCAGACAGATAAAATTAATTTGATAGGTGACTCACTTCTTGCCCTTGTTAGTTCACAATGATTCATGTGATCTGAGCAGATTTTCTAACTCCCAGTAAATGCAGGCTAGTGAAAAAATACTGCCTGCAATAGGACATTGGACCACATCAACTGTGATATATTGGTTTCTACATGATTCCCCAAGCCTTTTCCGAAAGAGGACTTTAGAGTTGAACTGTATTTAAAAGTTGGGATGAACATGCAAAATGTTTTATATGGACTATGGATGTATTTTGTCAAATGATAAGAATTAAGTGGTCAAAATGAAACGTAGGTATTCTGGCTATTGTTAAAGCAGCAAGTCAGATGTTGTGCTCAGTATTAATATCATTTGTTTTGCATTCAAGTAAAGTTGTGAAGTACAATGGAGATAATTAATAGCTGATCTGAAAAGATTTGGGTTAATTAATGTGCTTGGTCAAAAGTGTAAATAAATCTGCATATAGCCGTGAGCTAACAGATATGATAAACATGTTTCCAGTCCAATGAACTATTAAATGAGTACATTCTATCAACTCTGATAATTTCACTGACCTCATTTATTATTCTTTTATTATTATAATAATGCTGAGCTAACTATTCTGTGTGATGTTGATCAGATGGTCATAGTGCCATTTTCAGTATGCACTAATGTGGGTGGTATGGAAGAAGAAGATAGTGTTTTTGAGGGGAGGAAATCTTGTTCGCAAACCTCTTGAGGAAGGCATGCTTCATGAGGCTTTAGATTCTCTCCAAAGGAATGGGTGATATTGAAAGCACAACAGGAAAAGATAACTTGATACTAAATGATCTATTGTATATATAATTAGCTTTGGAAAATGAACTTAATATGCCTTGTTCAAGCTGAAGGAAAACACAATTAATACCATCAGAACACCATGGGAGGTTATTAAACTCAGTATGGCTTCTCTTGTTATTGTAATATGCTTGCACAGATGTTCTTCAGTTTCCCAAGACAAATACATGTAGGAATGAAGGAACCAAATCTGAGGACAGGTTCACACAGATATATGCTTCTTGATAACTCCCACTGCACTACTGGACATTTGAAGGCAATTTTCCTGTTTCTTGGCTGGCGGTTGGACTGGATGGCCCACAAAGTCTCTTCCAACTCTATGATTCTATGATTTTATGAACCTTATTATTCACATTTGTATTATAGGAGGTAATTGTTGGGGTAATTGTTGTGGTGGTTCTTTTTCTACACTTTCCACCCTATCTATCCATCCATGATGTCATTATGTGTTGTAAACATGCATTGCCTGCACTATATCACTTGTAGAGTCTGCTCACCTCCCTCTCTAACTACAACAACACACAGAATCCACAAAACAATGATACCTTTATTGGGCCAACTAAAAGGCACAAAATACAGCATGAAAATTTTCAAAGATTTGCTGGCTTTTTCATCGGGCAAATATGTCTTGTTGAATTTAGTATATCACCCCCTCTCAGTCTTTTTCTACAGCACAAGATCAAGTTGACAGGTGACCTTCTGAGAAAAACAAAATACTAAAGCTCTATGAATGGATTGTTCACTTTTTAAAAAAAATATATTATGACTGATGATTAATACAAAGATGGGAAACTGCTGGTCTTCAGATGTTGCGATTGTTAGCATATGCCTTTGAACTGTTTCCAGTTTATGGTGTTACTAAGGCAAAACTATCATGGGGTTTTCTGAAGGTAAGACTCACTTACCTGAGGTTACCCAGTAGGTTTTAATGGCTGAATGGTGATTTATTTGAATCCTATTCAGGCTTGCAGGCCAGGCCAGTACTCAAACCATTATCACAGTCACCATAATTCCTGGCTGCTTTTCAGCTTTGCTTTCTGCTAGATTTAGTTAAATACAACAGAAACTAAACCATTAGGATTGGATGATGATGGGATCAGATTATTTGTTTAGAGATTACAATGCAGCAAAAAGGCAGCCTGTGGATGTTTTGGGTCAGAAAAGATGAGCACTTTACTGCTTGGAGAATGATTCCAGGAGCCACTATAAATTATGTACAGGACAGTTTCATTGACTCATCATCATTAGAAATTTATTTTCACATCCATGTGTATCTTGAATATGAAAAGGAAGGATAATTTGCAATAGCCCTGTATCTATAGAGATAAGCAATAAGATCTTCAATTGACTAGGACAACTAGATTAAAAATGTAGATCATCATTTATATTTCCATTGCATTCAAATCATGAATGTTTAGGTAAGTCCAAGGTGGACAGAGTCAAATTGTTCTTTGTGGTAAGCCATCCCTCTTCCTTATCAGGACCAAATCCATACTCTTTGATCACATAGTATTTTTAAAGATAGTTTTTCCTTACCCAAATTTCCACTTTGAAAAGTAATTTATTTTAGAATGAGCTTTTGTGGCTTTCAATATACGTTTTACTTAGTCACAATTTGAAGCTCACATAGGGGAGAAAATTCACAAAATGAGCAAATGAATATATATTTCTCACCTATAACTAGAAATGGGTTCTTCATCCTTTCAGCAAAAGGGACCAGAAATCTTCAACTTAAAAATCTCAGTGGGAGGAAGGAATTTACAAAAGAGGGGGAATCTATAGCAAAGCTTCGTGTCCACCATGACATCCTGTTGGCATAGAAACAATACAGAGACTGTTTTCAAGATTGTAAAACACAGAGAAACCAGGAAGCAATTTTAATAGGAGCACTTTAAGTTATTGTTTCCATCATGAACATAAAAAAATTGCTTATACAGAGAATAACTGCTATATTGTTTGGAAAAGGATATGCATTGTGTGTAATGGAAACTATTTGCAGTGATTAGGGATTCGATTAAGGAGCGGAGGCAGCAATGACTTAGACAAAAAAAATAAGCAAAAGACTTTATTATAGGAACCCCAATCTATAATAGGAAAGTTATTTGGGGTGCTAAGTTAATGTAATTTTAGTCTAGCTAAGAGCAGAACAGATGGGAAGGAGTGGGAAAAACATCCTGAAGAGCTTCAATTTTATTGACAAATTAATCAAGACTGGCAAAAATTAAGGACACTTTACTTCTCTCGAAATATCTACTCCTATTACTATTGCTCTCTCTGAGACATATTGGACTCTCGAGTACTAGCCATTGTTGAACTTCTCACAGTGTAAATTAAATGTTCCTGGAATTTGCCCCATCTCTATCGGTTTTAAATTTATTTTCTCATCCATGTGTATCTAGAATATGAAAAGGAAGGAAAATTTGCAATAGCCCTGTATCACAAAATCACAAGAAATTTAAAAAGTTTGAGAGGAATACCTATGGTACTTTGTGCACATTTGAATCAAGTTACACTATGATCTTTTCAAACAAAACAAACCCTCTAAATGTTTTATGGAGACTCATCTTAATTACATTTCGTTTGGACTACTGTAACACACTGTATCTGATGCTACTTCTGGAAACACAAAATTTCAGTGTATCCAAAGTATTATGACGAGGGCACTAACCAGTACTGCTTATGGGAAACATACAATTTCCTTGTTGAAACAGCTTCATTGTCTGGTAGATTTTTTGTCACAGCTTTGGGTAATTTTAGTTGCGGGATAAATGAGCCCTAGGATGCCCATCATCACAGTTCTGGGTTTCATGATAGAATCTTGGGATGTGAAAAACTAGAATCATCATAATTTTATTTTCCGCGTCTTCTTGCGGCTCAAGGCAGGGTACAACATGCTAAAAACAGAGGGATTAAACACAACACTATTAAAATACATATAACAAGACACACACAGGTAAAATGCAGGTTAAAATTCACATGGCAACACTGACTGGGTAGGCCTGATGGAAGAGATAGGTCTTTAGTTGTGTCTTTCATTTTGACAGCTGATTTAGCTGTTGAAGTTCTTCCAGCAGGTCATTCCACAGACTTGGGACAGCTGATGAAAAGGTCCCCTAGGTGATGGTTGGCAGCCAGGTTCTGGCTGATTGGAGTAAATGCCCTCCAGAGGACCCAAGTGTATAGGGCAATCCTTTAGGTTACCGGATCCAAACCATGTAAGGATTTAAAGGTCAGAGGGACCACCCTATCCACAGATGATAAGGAAATTGTGTAGTGGTTTCCAATCATGTAGAATCTCAATTCTGTCAACCTGGAGGTATACTTGAAGGACCAGCTTGGTTTGTTGGTTTTCATTTCCAGTGGGTGATTGTTTCCATTTGTCAGCTGACATGTCAGCCAACCTCTGTGTATGGACTCCTGCTGAGGCCAAGTCTCTACACTCTAACCAATAAAAGTTGTGTCCTGTTTTGTTTGTTCAAATGCTGTTTATGTCATTAAGCAGAGTTTAAGTCTTTACTGAACTTGTAGATGCCCTATACTTTGGTTTGCAGTTCTAGCATATTTGACATCTTAGACATCACTTGGAAGCAGGCAGGTTTCCTATAATAGTAATCTATTTAAAGTTTTAAAAATACTTTTTCCCATAAACATAAAAATGACATATTGAAAAGGAAAGAATTAAAAATTGACCAAATTATCAGTTATGGCCAGACAGTTTTTTTCCTCTTTCACCATACATTGAACTTTGAAAAGTCTGTTTTCTTTCAGTAATTGCCAACATGTCGGTATGAAAACACTAGAAAAATACTCATCAAATAGAAATATGTGTGGCTTCAGAAACATTTTCTTTGCTTTTATTTTTGAACTTTCGACGCCCAATGTACTAAGTATGTTTCTTTTTATTGTTGACTTCTAGATTTGCAACTAATTCTGAAAAAAGTTGGTCCTGAAGATTGCTGATTTCATGAAGGACCAGATATGAGCATCCTATAAATGGTAATCTTACAGGAAAGGATTATTTTGGCAGCAGTAGTCTTTTACCTTGCCTTCTATTTCAGTTTTCCAAAAAAAAAAAAAAGTTTCATATTCAGATAGTGAGATAAGTGTAAGTCTTGCTACACAAGCTGAGTGAATTATTTGGTTAACACAAAAGATATATTCTATTGACACAAGCAGAAGTGCAATTTTAGACCCAGCAACATTTTGCATTGTGGTTACACACTGTGCATTATAGTTTCACAGTATATACTGCAGTTTCATATTTCATATTATGCATTGCACAGCAGCAAGCAGTCATTTACATGTATTGCCGTGTTTGTATTCTGCATGGGTTTGTGTTATGTTGATGCAGCATATCCCCACATACAAATATTTACACTATTCTTGGTAGATATTGGATTATAATCTATGGATATTATGACACAAGACACGCAAAGGAGTATTAAAGCTATTAAACCCACTCCCTGCTATTGATTGGCATTAACCAATCAAGGTGTGGAATTCTCCCCCTTTCTCCCTCCCCTGCTCTTCTGGAGCTATCTATTTTCTGTTTATTTCGTAATATATTTATCTTTTTTTGGCAATCATTGTTGTAAAAATGCTTTAAAATTACAGAGCAATGAAAATGCAGAAATTTGAGGTTAGGAGGATATGTGGAAGTACAATTGTGGGACTTTGTATATGCGAAATCAGCACAATTGCACAAATTAAGAGAGGTGTGATAATGAAGATGTTCATCCCTCTATGTATACACTATCTTCGATAGCACAACCACTGTGAAATAGAAGTGTAGTGCAATGAAGTCCTAAGTCTCCTACGTGTGTCCAAAGTGCAGTTTTATGGAAGACCAAATTGACAGAATTTTAGATGTGTGGAACTTTATATAATGTGATTGGGTGGCTTGATTCAGGCCTTTTGTTTACATAGTTGCATTGTCTTTGCATGCAATCATTTGCATGGAAAATGTTTTTAAAAGCAGGTATGAGTCGCAATCTGTTAGCAAAAGCCATGGCTTCTCTCACCATGTCATCTCTACCCAGACTTCGTTGATTTTTTTCTTCCATTGTACACTGAGATTGTGGAGATAAGTAACAGATGGATGTGCAAATAAGAAAGTTTCAGCACTTTGCAAATATCTATTTTGCTCCAGGGATATTAAAGAAGGTGCCAAAATTAATTAGGGCTTGAGAAAAATCATTCTACAAGTAAACACTACTTGACAGCAAGTTGAAAAAGACTTTCCATATTTATCCTAGCTAGAAAAATGAGAGCATTTCACTAGACAGGGCTTTTTGGGTTTTGTTTTTAACTGATGTAAACTGTTTGAATTATAATTATATTTATTTTGGCTGTGTGTACAAAAGCTGCTTACTAGTTCCATAGCACCCATTCTCCTAAGATGATATGTGTATCACCATTACTGAAGGAATGTTGCACCATATCCCAAAATTCAAAGACAGCACTTCAAGAGGATATGTATGATGCATATATATATATATATATATATATATATATATATATTCATTATATATATGCAAACTCCTATATTCATTATATATATGCAAACTCCTATATTATTTCAGGCACTTGGACATGCAACTGAAAGTCAGTGCAACTCCCATTATGTGATGAGTAAATATATGATATTTCAATCATCCATTGAGTTGCTATATTTTTGCATTAGCCATACTATACTACAAGAGGCTTGCTATACCTACAGGTTCTGCAGCCACAGATTGAAAATAGCATTTAAAAATATCCAAAAAGCAAACCTTAATTTTGTCATTTTATATAAGGGACACCATTTTACTACAACATTGTATATAGCAGAACACAGTACCCATATATTTTGGAATCCACAGGGGGTCCTGAAATTAAACCCCAAAAGACACCGGGAGCCCACTGTAAGCTATATTACTATGCTGTCCCACACTATACCAGAAGCAAAGCTTGGGGATGCTACATTTTGTGATGAATGTCAAAAATCTGGGTGCTGGCTAAAAAGATAATACTATAGTTTTTCTAAGCTCATCTGCTTCTTTAGTTTCTTTAATTTTATTTACTTACTACCTAAATTTAAAATAGAACAATAAAGACTTAATCAACATGGTGTCATTCCTGTCGAAAATTATTGATTTGCAGGCAGAAGTCTGCATGTTCCTATATTCCCCTCTGCAACCCACACTTCAACAATAAGTATGCCACTGCAAAATATATAACCACATTTGTTCCATATTTTTGCAATACAGTGTACACTCTCATATAATGAATACTGGATTCCAATCAATATCAACATTCACATTTTTATGCATTTCTAAAATGGCCAGTTTTTATTGCTAAGTAGCTTCCTGTTTTATAATTGTGCAGCATCTGTTTCAAACAGATGTCCAGAACATTTCAACAGGGACGTTTACACAGTTATTGGCTTCTTTGTTCCTTGTACACTTGTCTTTACATGCCACAAAAAAGAAAGCACAAAATACTGGTTTTAAAAAGCCACAGCAATATTTCCCAGATGACGCAAAGATTGATTGCTTTTAATGGAATTGAGTTTAAGAAAATGACTTGGCACCTGTTCTAAATCAGAAATGGGCAAAGTGTTTTCTGGCCCCTGGGGTTAAAAAGAGTGCCTGATTCCCCCCACAAAAAACTCAATTAGTTCCCCCCCCCCCAAATACCCACTATAGCAAGCATGGGCAAACTAAGACCCAGAGGCGAGATGCAGCCCCCTGGGTGCTTACCTCAGGCCCTCCTCATTTTCCCTGTCCTCTTTGCATAAGGACACAGTGGCCTGCCACATCCTTATGCCAAAAGATCAGGGAGGAAGGCATGTAGCAGCTGAGAGCCCTCTGGAGGGTTCTCAGCCACCATGTGTCTCACCCTCCTCTTGGCATAAGGATGGTGCAAGTGGCCCCATCCTTATGCTGGAGGACAACTTGAGAAAGGTGCATGGCAGCTGAGAGCGCTCCGGAGCACACTCTGCCGCCGTGTGTCTCACCCTCCCCTTCGCATAAGGACTGTGTGAGTTTTGCCATTCTTATGCCAGAAGGATGGCTTGAGTAAGGCATGTGGCAGCTGAGAGCCCTCCGGAGCACACTCAGATGCTGTCTATCTCACCCTCTTCCCAGCATAATGCCAACAAGCGGACAGCCCAAGAATCAGAAAAAGAATCGGGATCAGCCACTGTGTGCTCCTCCTTCCTCCCAGCATAAGGATGGGGTGAACGGCTCCATGTTTATGCTGGGAGGACAACCAGAGGATGACCTGGACCTTGCCCTGCCCTCTCCTGGCCCTGTCCTTTCCCAAGCCCTCCCCACCCAGTGTGTGCCTGGCCCCTCTCCCTCCTGGCCTGGCCCTCCTGGCCAGGATCACAATGCAGCCCAAAGCAAAAAAAGTGTGTCCATGCCTGCACTGTAGATGTGGTTGTAAATTTCTATAAAAGTTGATTGCAATATAAGTCCATAGTAAATTTAATCTACAAATCATCCTTTCAAATGTTGCAAGCATTGTTAAATCTTTTATCCACTGGATCACAGGTGATGGAAAACTTTCCATTAAAAATGTTCAATCTTTTAGCAATCAAAAGGGTGCAATTAGTAATTTGCTATTTTCTAGTTAACAGATAAAATATGTAATTCAGAAGAGTATGCACATCCCTGAACATCAAAGAATGCATTCATGTGAATTTCTTCCTCCCAAAACAGAACCAAAACCAGATAACTCCAAAGCATATGCATTAAGGAAACATTAGTATAACAGTTTCAACAATTTGCCAATTGAGAAAACTCTATCTTGAATAGATGTTCCAGCAAACAATACACCCAAAAGAGGAATTTCTGCTGTGTACAATGTAGTCAGAAATCTATAACAATACTAGTTAGGTCATATGGATAATGACTGTGATAATAGCAGGCTAGCAATCAGATGCTTTGCCATTATCTTGCAACACAGCCTAACATTACCTTGGATTATAGTCTTAAGGTATTACATAATATGCAGTATCCTAGAAAACATACAACCTAATTCAGTGTTAGGAAATCATCAACAGTGGTAAAGATGAGTTCACTGACTATCCAAAGAGAGTCTGCCAATCACATGCATTGAAGGAGGTCCAGTGAGACAGCACACCACAGTGTTCACTGGATTTTGTCCAGGAAATTAGAGGGGAAACAGGCAAGAGTCTGGGTGCAGCTGCACTGTAGAATTAATTCAGTTTGACATCAGTTTATCTGCCATGGCTGAATGCTATTGAATCATGGGAGTTGAAGTTTTACAATATCTGCATCCTTCTCTGCCAACTTGAACTTTCTGCAGGTTCATTGCCCATGTCATCCAGCATGAACACATTGGTGCTTCTATGCTCATGCAGGTGGTTTGAATACTATAACAAGAAGACAGATAACAAATATTGTAAATTATCAAGTTTAACAAAACACAGAAACAATCTGTTTCAGTGCATAAGTTTTTTGTAAGCTTCTATGTAAGTCTGTTCTCAATTGAAATACAGAAGAGTTTCAAGAAATTTAGCAGTTTTTAAAGGCTTGTCCACACCTGTCCTGTGCCTTGAATTGGACCAGAAATTGAATCTGGATGTCCAAACAATGTCCAAGTTTTCTGGTCCTTAATACAGGATATGAACCAGGTATCAATGGAAATTTGTCAACTGATGTGTTCTTGTAAATTCTTTATTTATTTATTTACCTTACTTATATACCGCTGTTCTCAGCCCGAAGGCGACTCACAGCGGTTCACAACAAAAACAAATAGCAAAAATTCAGTGCCACAGTATAGAAACAGTTAACAACCTAACACATTACACAATTAATAAACAGTTACTACAATACCCATTCACTGTCGTCTCGTCATCAAAAACATGTTCCAGATTAGTCATCCATTGTTCCATTCCAGTGTTCATTAACCAATCATTGCACTAATTATTGGAACGCCTGCTCAAACAGCCAGGTCTTCACTTTTTTGCGGAATACCATTAGAGATGGTGCTAGTCTAATGTCCGTAGGAAGGGCGTTCCACAGCCGAGGAGCCACCACCGAGAAGGCCCTATCTCTCGTCCCCGCCAGCCGAGCTTGAGAAGCAGGCGGGATCGAGAGCAGGGTCTCCCCGGAAGATCTCAAAGTCCTGGTGGGTTCATAGGCAGAGATGCGGTCAGATAGGTAGCTTGGGCCCGAACCGTTTAGGGCTTTAAAGGCCAACACCAGCACTTTGAATTCAGCCCGGTAGCAGATCGGTAGCCAGTGGAGTTGGCGCAACAGGGGGATTGTATGCTCCCTGCGCTCCGCTCCTGTTAAAATCATGGCTGCCGAGCGTTGGACTAGTTGGAGCATCCGAGCTGTCTTCAAAGGCAACCCCACGTAGAGAGCGTTGCAGTAGTCTAAACGGGATGTAACCAGAGCGTGGACTACCGTGGCCAAGTCAGACTTCCCAAAGTACGGGCGCAGCTGGCGCACAAGCTTTAGCTGTGCAAATGCTCCCCTGGTCACCGCCGAAACCTGGGGTTCCAGGCTCAGCGATGAGTCCAGGGTCACACCCAAGCTGCGAACCTGCGTCTTCAGGGGGAGTGCGGCCCCATCCAACACAGGCTGTAACCCTATGCCCTGTTCGGCCTTGCGACTGACCAGGAGTACCTCTGTCTTGTCTGGATTCAATTTCAATTTGTTCGCCCTCATCCAGACCGTCACAGCGGCCAAGCACCGGTTCAGGACCTGGACAGCCTCCTTAGTAGCAGGTGGAAAGGAGTGACAGAGTTGGACATCATCTGCGTACAGATGACACCGTACCCCGAAACTCCGGATGATCTCCCCCAGCGGCTTCATGTAGATGTTAAACAACATGGGAGACAATATTGAGCCCTGAGGAACCCCACAAGACAATGGTTGTGGGGTTGAACAGGTGTCCCCCAACAACACCTTCTGAGATCGACCCTCTAGGAATGACCGGAGCCACTGCAAAACAGTACCTCCAAGACCCATCCCCGCGAGGCGTCCCAGAAGGATACCGTGGTCAACGGTATCGAAGGCCGCTGAGAGGTCCAGCAGCACCAACAGGGACACACTCCCCCTGTCGAGCTCCCGGCACAGATCATCCACTAAGGCGACCAAGGCTGTCTCGGTACCATGTCATTGTCATTGTATTAAACTGCAGAGTAAGGAACAAATTCTTTGTCCTGAGCACACACAGAAAATGAGGCATCTTTGATTAGAACATCACAACACCATCTGCTGCAATGAAATTCCACTTAGCAATTATTGCTGCTGGTTTCTCCTGAGTCATAAATACCCTGTTCCTATTACTCCACAGCCATGCTCCATTATGGAGCACTTAATGACTTCTTCTTTGGAGGTTAATGAAAATACTAGGCTACATGTACAGCTCTCTGTATCTATGGATTCTGCATTCATGAATTCAGCTATCCATGGCTTGAAAAATATATTTTTTAAAACTTGGATTTTTCCACTTTATATAAGGGGCACCATTTCACGATGCCATTGTATATAATGAGACTTCAGCTTCAAAATATTCTGGTATCCACAAGGGATCCTGGAACTAATCCTAGTAGATACCAAGACCCCATTGGACTTCTATTGTTAGGATAACATCAGGTGGACATTGCCCACTTATCTTCTGTCCAGGATAAAGAAAAGATTAAAGTCTCATGAAATATAAGAAGAGGGCTTTACACAGATACTAGCAGCTTACCGCAAATGTCTATGCATGAGAAAAGTTTAAACCAGGACAAATGCACAAGATTTTGATAAATAGTTACTCCTGTAATCCCAGACTAATGGGCAGTCTGATAGGAACCGAAATCTCATCTGGAGGATTACAGGTTATCTGACCCTGTGTGTTCACATGGTTTATAACTGGATGATAGCATATGCATGTGTATGTAGGTTTTTGCTATGGTGATAGTCAATGCCAATAGATGACTATCTGGAAGCAGAACCAATGGCACACCTGCAGGGGCGGCTCAACCCATTATGCAAAGTAAGCATTTGCAGTATAGTTGATTTTGCCCAAGGGCGCTCTTAAAGTGCTCTTGGGGGAAAATAGACCTTGACATATGTGAGTTGTAGTTACTGGGATGTATAGTTCACCTACAATCAAAGAGCATTCTGAACTCCACCAATGATGGAATTGAACCAAATATGGCACACAGAACTCCCACGATGAACAGAAAATATATATCAGTGATTGGTTGGGGGGGGGGGGGGGCGCCAAAATACTGTTTGCTTACCGTTGAAAATTACCTAGGGCCGCCTCTGCACGCATGCCTAATGCTCAGGACAGGACTGGCAGAATAGCTCTAATGATGAAAACCAAACAATCTATCTCTTATGTAATTTATGCCTAAAAAGAGCTACAAACAACCTACAATTACATTGGCTGACAAACAAACAAAGGGAAGATTACCTCTTTACTCAGCAGTCACTTTACCCATACACATTCATTCATCCTCATGCATACATCACCATTTCTCCTGCTGTCTCTTGGAGAAGAACATCTCTTAGGCCAGACTGCTTCCTTGCAAAACTGCCACTTTTCCATTACTTCCAAAATTCCAAAACAACAAAATGCATCCTCTTTCCCTAAAAACAATGCCAAGGATCAGATCCCCATTTCCCCTCAACAGCAGAAACGGACTCCATGCAAATATATATCATGCCCCCAAAATTGCACTCCTTTCTCTTCCTTTGAATCCTGCTTTCCCATAACAGATCTGACACCATCTCTCTCAATAGAGCATGGCAGGTGAACAGCACAGCTGCCTGTCACACTTTTTGGATTGTAATAAGGTTTCTTATATAGCAATATTTCTTGCTGATGTTGTTCCAAAGTTGTAAATGAATGATAGATGTTTTTCCAGCCGGAAACATCCTGGCTTCATTTCTTCCTGGTGGATGTTGTTGACTCTCCTTAATTGGTGTTGGTAAATGTAAGGAACCTTGTGTTGACTTTCTTCTTAATGTAATGAACCTTATAAACATTTCTTTAACTTAAAGAGCCATTGATAATGTAACACATTGTTTTCCCCAAGAATTCAACAGTTAATTATTGTCACAGTTCTCATCAGCAACTTTTAATTACAGTCCATGAATTCTTCACCTCCTTCTTGTAGTTTTCCACACTTCCTTGTGTCTTCAGCCCAATTAGGCCCCAACCATACATCTTTCATACAATTCCATTCAAACCAAACATCATATTTATCCATGACAAAAGGCTGTGGAAGTCATTCACTCTAGTATTTTTCTGAGACAATTTGGAGGCATTTTACATGATAGGTACACATAAATAGAGAATTCATCCATGCCTGTCCATCACTTGATAGTCTCCACATCAAAGGATGACCCCCTCCATGAAGGAACCATCAGAGATATAACATCCAGAGATGTATCACCAGAAATATGATGTATATAGATGTGTCATTGGAGATATAACATGCACAGATGCACCACTGAAGATATACATAGACGTGTCACTGGAGATATAACATACACAGATGAAGAACCACAGATATGACATGCACAAATGAAACCACTATTAGAGATCACTGACACAATATACACAAAGCTTTCCCTTAAATTAGAAGAGATGCCTGTCAACAGAAATAATCCGTTACATTCAGCTATTGGTATTTGACTATTGAGAAATAAAGGATTGATCAATCAAGTAATGAGAAATCAGCTGATGAACATGCACAGATGAAGCAGGAGATTTACATTCAGACATCCTATAAAATTAAAAAGTTAGGGACAGTAGAAATGGTTTCAAACATCAGAGCTTTGTGAGTTCTCTTGACAAAGTGACAGTAACCTGAATCACAAACAAAAGGTTGCATATACCATTGTTTCCATATCGGAGTCAAAATCTTTTGATGTTGCTAATGCAGATATTGCCATTTGTGTCTTATACACCTGTGGCCTTGAAATAAAGTTGTTATAGCAACAGGCTGAAATGTTATAGAGCTTTGATTCCTCAGCTATAGTGCAATGGCTATAAATAATTACCCGCAAAAGAGTTTAAAAGCTTATACATATCTTTGTGCATCAAACTGAAATAATGGACAGAAAGATCATTTGCTGAAGGAATTGAAGTTTTAAGATGTGACTTCAGAGAGACATGTGTTATTAATAGATATTATTAATATACTTAGATACAAAAGTGAGATAACCCTTTATATTTCCATAGTGAAAGGAAGTTGTTCTGTAAGAAAGAAGTGTATACAAAAACATACATTTTCAAGACTTTGCTTCCTTGTTTATGTAAATCCCTTTTCAATACTTTTTGATACGAAGAGATAATTATGGCTCATAATTTGAACTTGGTGTACAATCTATCACCATACCTTGGGCAAAAAGGTTGAATGTTCACTCTATCCAAAGAAAGCGGATTTAAAAAAAACAAGTCAAATTTATATTTCTGGATTGTCTAGACTCTCACACTCTGAAATACATCTTCGTACCTGAATTGGGGACAGACAGGTTTAATAATGAAAGAACAATGCTGGTGATGCCATCGGTATTATTCATTTGCCTTCAGAAGGAAAGACAAAAAGAAATATCAGGAGGCTTTTCTTCCCATCCAGGCCACCATACTTGGAAAAGGTTTTAGGAGAACATATTTTTACAGAACATGGTTTGTGAAGGTGACATTCACAGTTACACATTAATAATTAACCAATGATATTTCCAAACAAACCCAAAATGTCAAGTGTTCCATTCATAGTGAACCGCTGAATCCCTGTAATCACGGAGAGAAATGATGAATGGAGATCGAATACATTAGTAATAGCCATCATGCCTAAGGGTCAAAGAGAAAACTAAAAATAGAAATAATATATCGTATTGGAAGCAAGTGGCCAATACACTAAACATTATCACAATGGAGAGGAATGCATTTCTAGAATTTGACACATACTGTGAAACTAAACAATGATGTTGCTATTAAAAATGCAGAACTTTAAAAGTGTAGTGTTGTAGTTCATTATTGTTATCTAAGGTGTGATCTACACAGCCATATAATCCAGTTTCAGAATGTGGTAACTGAATTGAACAAGATTATAGATGTGAACTCTTGGCTCTGCCTTTTTCTCTCCTCTGCTTTAATTGCCCCTGTTTAGGTTTTCCCAATACCTTCCTTTGCATTAGTTTTTTGGTGGAGCATAAAAAAACCCCGAAAGGCCAGCGTTAGTTGGTCTATTCCATTTGCCTGTATAGAGCTCTTTTGCTAGACTCCCCCCATTTTCTTCTTTTTTTCTTTTTCTTTCTTTCTTTCTTTCTCTCTTTTTCTTTTTTGCAATAGAGCTACAGAGAATAGAGGCTTGGGAATTGTCTGATAATCCTAGGCAGAAGCAATCCAAAGAACAGACATCCTTAGCACCTGCATTCAGCAGTATCCATATACCAACAGTCCAAGAGACAACAGAAGCTTTTGACCAGCTTTAGCTTCCCAAGGAAGAAGATTGAGACAGTTTATAACCATCACTTTTGCACTTTAAAGACTCCAGAGAGATGACTGCAACCAGCAAACTCTCCTTTTGTTATGTATTGTTTTGTTATGTATTGTTACTCCTGGGTGGAGTTAACCCTTTATTCATCTTGTTTTCAGTAAACTCATTTTGGTTATCTTTTCACCTTGCCTAAAGTGCCCCTGTCTGCTAAGGGTCTTAATCTTAACAGAAGGTATCAGATAGCCCTCGAGTAATGTCAGACACTATCGTTTTCCCCAAAGGCTTGGGCATGCCATCACAATAGGACAGTGTAGACTCATATAATCCAGTTCAATGAAGTTAATCTTCATTCTGAAACTGGATTATATGGCAGTCTAGGTCCAGCCTAAGTCTCCCAAGAACAGTCTAGCAAATGAAACAGGCACCAAGCAGAGCATTCCTTGTGCATGATAAGAAGCAATCCTAACACCTCCTGGAAGCTTTCAAAACTTTTGCTGAATCTATAGCAAAAATGAAAGAGGACCTGACACTCAAAAGCCCTTCTCTATTTTTTAAAATCATTTTTCCCATTGCAAAAGGAGGAGGAGGGCCCTGTCTCTCTTCCAAAATTACGACTCCAGGCTGCTGTGGGGATTCAAGAATAACCTGTGACAAATATTTCCCCCTTTCTTGACATAAGAGAGTTATGGAGGGGGATCTATAGGAGCAGAAAGGGAGGATCCAAGTTCAAATCCGTCAAAATATCAACCCTTGGATTGTGAGACTTGTTTCTACTCTATGGTCCTGGTTCTGGTGAGGAGCAGGGAGGACTCTGTGGGCAGAATAGGAGGATCCAAATCCAGGTCCTTTAAAGTGACATGTACCCTTGGATTGGGATACCTGCTCAACCTTGTGGCTCTTTGGGCACTCTCCCTAGTGACCCTGGACTGTGCAGTCAAAGCATTAGCATGTCAAGCATTTCCTATCTTGAGCAAATAGATTCTGGTTTTTCTCCTCTCACGGGGCAACTTATCATGGTTTTGAATTTTCAGTACACATACTTCTCTGATGCACAGACCTTGGCAATCGTTAAGCTTATGTTGTATGTGTTTTGGGAATGCACAAAAAGTGTAATAAATAGAAGTGATTGTGGTGCTTCCTCCCCTCCAAAGATGAACTCAGAAGGAACTGCCCAACCAAAATTATAATTTCTTAATTGCTGAAAAGAACCTCCCTTGATGTGTTATTCTTTTTTTCTTTGCAAGCTTCCTTGACATTTTCTTTCTAGGCTGAATAGTAAAGGCAAGTTCACATATGTGATCAGCAACTTCTTTCCCCACAGTATGTTTGCAATTTGCAGCAGGGCTGAATTTATGGAGCTCTAATCCATATGTGTCTTCTCTGTGGATATTGGGGGTGTGAAGGAGAGAGGACATTTGCCAATGTGAGCCAGGCCTGGGTTGCTAATTTAGTATAAGCATAATCAATAGGCGTATATCTAATGCTGTTTTTGGCCAGAGAAAGTGAAACCACGGCGGATCAGGTTCTATCCTCTTCCGACAGCTCCCCAATCTGGAATAGAAATCCCATTACATAAGTGGAAATCCACTTCTGTACTATGGAAAGGTGCCCAAAGAGGTTTAATTGTGAACGGTTATAAATTAGCATGGATTTTCTTCTGTGATTTGTCCACCAGGGGGCATTCAGAAATGTATTTATTTATATGTCCTTTCACAGTATCCGGAATATTAGGGGGAAAAATAACATCCTCAAGCTAATTAACTGGCCTGCAAAGAATTTAAACTCCACTGGTGTTTTTATTCAAAATTATTATGAAAAGGTGTGCTTCTTTCTTTCCTTTTTCTTCTTTTTTGTGCTCCCTATCTCACCCACAGTTTTGTTTGTGTCTATAATTTGTATACCAAGTCAAAGTTGGGTCTCTGTTACAAGGCACAGTGATGTTGACACTGCTAAAAAAAATTGCACATGTAATCGATAATTAAAATCAGATTTTTTAAAAAAATTGTTTAATGTAACCTCTGAAATTCTGTTTCCATTGTATCCTCCCCCCCCCCAAAAAAAAAAAAGCTATTGCTGATGGGGTTGAGGGTTAATTCACAAAGAGTTGCTTCCAACTCTTTGTGACCTCATGGACCAGTCCACGCCAGAGCCCCCTGTTGGCCGTGGCCACCCCCAGCTCCTTCAAAATCAAGCCAGTCACTTCAAGGTTAACATGCATCTATCTTGGCCTTGGTTGGCCCCTCTTCCTTTTTCCTTCCATTTTCCCCAGCATCATTGTCTTCTCCAGGCTTTCCTGTCTTCTCATTATGTAGCCGAAGTACTTCATCTTTGCCTCTGATATCCTTCCCTCCAATGAGGAGTCGGGAATTATTTCCTGGAGTGTGAACTGGTTGGATCTTCTTGCGGTCCAAGGCACTCTCAGAATTTTCCTCCAGCCCCACAGTTTAAAAGCATCTCTCTTCCTTCACGCAGCTTTCCTTATGGTCTAGCTCTCACCAGGACAGTAGCCAGAAAAGAATTTCGGGGAGAGTTGAAAATTTCGGGGAGAAGCAAAGAGCACAGCAGGGGCAGAGCAGCCTCCAATAGCCTGCAGCTCCACCCCTGTCAACCACCTCCACCAAGTCTGGCCTCTTTAATGAGAGCATTCAACACCCCCCTCCCAACTTGATTGCTTCGCTACATCGGCTATTGCTGCAAGTAATTAATTTTTTGTGTCTCATAGACTTAGCATGGGGATTTGGATAACCAGTTAAAATTCATGAGTAAACCAGGTTTATTTTTTTTAACCTGAAAAATTTAAGGGGGGGATTGAACCCCTAACCCCCCCCCCCCCCTCACTACAGGCCTAGCTCTCACATCCATAGGTTACTACGGGGAATACCATTGCTTTTACTATGCAGATCTTTGTTGTCTGTGTGATGTTTCTACTCTTCACTATTTTATCGAGATTGGTCATTGCTCTCCTCCCAAGAAGTAAATGTCTTCTGATTTCCTGGCTGCAGTCTATGTCTGCAGTAATCTTCACATCTAGAAATACAAAGTCTTTCACTGCCTCCACATTTTCTTCCTCTATTTGCCAGTTATCAATCAGTCTGGTTGCCATAATCTTGGGGTTTTTGATGTTTAACTGCAACCCAGCTTTTTCACTTTCTTGTTTCACCTTGGTTAGAAGGTTCCTCAGCTCCTCCTTGTGAGGAGCTTCACACATTTAAAAAAATGGCTATAATATTGGCCATAGCTAATACACAAAATACATTATTTTGAAAAAAGAAAAATTTATTGTAAAGGGAATTCAAACTGCTTTTAAATTAACATTCCTCATGCCTGCTTCCACAGAAGTAAGCCCTATAAGTTCCATTCATCATATAATAGATTTAGTTGAAGACCCTGTATCGGTTCCATCATTCAGTCTTTCCTGAGAGCTATTGCCTAAGATGATTTTTCTTGTTGGAGAATATTTTTTTCCATCTCCTTGAAGTACAACATAATAGATTTCTGTGTCGTCCTATATATATGTGGTTTTCATGGAATGGTTGATAGCTGCATCAAAACCTCACCAAATTTTAAATTCAGCTTTTACATCTCAAGGAAGATAAAACCTTGTGATCCTTTATCATTCCATTCCCCTAAAATGGCTTTTAACGTCAATTTCTGAGAAGATGACTGTGAGCTTCAAAAGCTTGTGTAATGTATTTTGCACTTTTTGGTTGGCTTAATAAAGGTATTACTGCAGCGTGTATTTTGGACTGTACAATCTTTTATTGCATTTCCAACACAACTACTATGCTATAGTATATTCTTTGGATGCAGTACTGTTCATACTAATTAATGGTAAAACGTTGGGGGCAAGTTAATTTGTCAATTAAAATTATGAGTTTTTGAAACAGTATTTATTAGCTAAAATGCCAGATTAACCCCTTGAGGTGTCCTGGCCCCATAGTATGAAATCCTGGTATTTGTTATTTGGTGAAGTACTTAGAAATCTCTGCTGCAATTCAAGGGATACACTAGGACTCTTTAATAGAAAATTATAAATAACTTATTAAACTATGAATCCCAGGGTTCAGTAAGATGAAGCCATGACATTTCAAATGCTTTTGAATCACTAGAACCGTATAGTATGGGTTCACTTCTAATATTAGCAAAGAAATATATATGTAAATCTGCCCTTTCAACTGTAAGATAGTGAAAAAGAGAGGGCTGAATGCACATGAGTTCATAGCATATAATATGAGCTCAGCTCAGAATAGAAGCATATAAATTAGTCTGTATTTTTTCTGGTCTGTATAACCTTCCCTATATATTTAATTCAGAGTTCAGACATGTTTATTATGTTTATGTTTATTTTTATTTTGTAGAATTACAATTGCCAACACCCTATGCTGCCCATTTTTGGAGGAATGTGTTGCAAACAAAAGAAAGGAGAGACTGGTATTCAAAGATAAGCTATCACAGTCTTACAGATTAGAAGGAGATACAGAAACTTGAGAAAGGTGTGTTACTTTGAATCCTTGCAAACTGCCTTCTGCCCCTCTCAGATGACACCCTTCCAGAATCCCAGAAGGGCTTCCGTCCCTCCAGAGGAACCGTGGACATGATCTTCACTGCAGAAGAGCTCCAAGAAAAATGCAGGGAACAAAATCAACCTCTATATATGGCATTCATTGACCTTGCAAAGGCATTCAACACAATGAATCACAGTGCTCTCAGGACCATTCTCCAAAAAATCGAGTACCCTAACAAATTTGTGAACATCCTGCAGCTCCTCCATGAGGACATGATGGCAACAGTCTTGGACAGCAGTGGCTCCCAAAGTGACCTATTTAAGGTGGAATCAGGTGTCAAACAGGGATGTGTTATTGCCCCAATTTTATTTTCCATCTTCATCGCTATGATACTTCATCTTGTTGACGGGAAGCTTCCCACCAGAGTGCAAATCATCTATCAGACAGATGGTAAGCTGTTTAACCTCAGCAGTCTAAGGTTACAACAACGTCTGTTATAGAACTCCAATATGCTGATGACAAAGTCATCTGTGCACATTCAGAAGGAGACCTACAAGCCACTCTAAACACATTCGCAGAAGCATATGAGAGGCTCAGCCTGTCATATGAACATCGAGAAAACCAAAGTGCTCTTCCAGCAGTCACCAGCCAATCCCTCACCAATGCCAGAAATACAGCTTAATGGTGTAACAT
Organism: Anolis sagrei; assembly: GCF_037176765.1. Lineage (NCBI taxonomy): Eukaryota > Metazoa > Chordata > Lepidosauria > Squamata > Anolidae > Anolis > Anolis sagrei. Next base: position 233,803,574 of record NC_090023.1, read on the forward strand.
TAGAAAATGTTGACCATTTCCGCTACCTTGGCAGCCACCTCTCCACAAAAGTCAACATTGACACTGAAATACAACACTGCCTGAGCTCTGCGAGTGCAGCGTTTTTCCGAATGAAGCAGAGAGTGTTTGAGGACCAGGACATCAATAGGGATACCAAGGTGTTTATTTATAAAGCTATTGTCCTCTCAACCCTGCTATATGCCTGCAAGATGTGGACTATCTACAGACGTCACATGCAACTCCTGGAACCATTCCATCATCACTGCCTCCAGAAAATCCTGCAAATCTCTTGGGAAGACAAGCAGACAAATGTCAGCATGCTGGAAGAAGCAAAGACCACCAGCACTGAAGTAATGGTCCTTTGCACACCAACTCCGCTGGACCGGCCATGTTGTCCGGATGCCTGACCACCGTCTCCCAAAGCAGTTGTTCTACTCTGAACTCAATAATGGAAAATGGAATGTTGGTGGGCAGGAAAAGAGATTTAAAGATGGGCTCAAAGCTAACCTTAAAAACTCTGGCATAGACACTGAGAACTGGGAAGCCCTGGCCCTTGAGTGCTCCAGCTGGAGGTCAGCTGTGACTAGCAGTGCTGCAGAATTTGAAGAGGATGAATGGAGGGCGAAAGAGAGAAATGTGCCAAGAGGAAGGCGCGTCAAGCCAACCCTAATCGGGACTATCTTCCACCTGGAAAACAATTCCCTCACTGTGGAAGAAGATGCAGATCAAGAATAGAGCTCCACAGTCACCTACGGACCCACTGCCAGTACACTGATCTTGGAAGACTATCCTACTCTGACAATGAGGGATCGCCTAAGCAAAGCACTTTGGGGGCTAGCTGCCCCCCCCCTCCAATGTCTCCTAATTCAAATAGCTATTGTAAAACTCTCCCTTGCTTGAAATGGTGCTACTCAATGCCAAGTTGATGAAATTGCTATCCAGGATGGAGTTTTGAATGAGCATGACAACTTGGCCCATATCATATCCCAGGTTGCATGGTGCTCAGAATGTAATCTTTTCAGCTTTGTCCATGGGGTTCTCTGTTTATCTGCAGGCAACACCAATCGGTGTTCCCTACTAGAGAGGTAGAACTATAGTGGTCTTTCAGGATGCCACCCCTTTAGCCATGTCCCCTATCTCACAGTCTACAGGGTTTGAGCAAGTGTTATTTGAAGGTAGGAAGCTTGAAGAAGTTAGGGTTCGGTTGTTGTGCCACATACATACTCCCTTCCTGAGCTAGCTAGAGTTAGCTTAGTGTGAAATTGGAGTCCCCTTCATTTGAGGCACTGCAAAACATCAAGATTCGATGGACTTTATTGCATGTGGTAGGCAAACCTGCCTTGAAGCTGGACAGTCACTTTTGGTGATGGTCCCAATCGCTCAATACATTGCGTTTCCTGCTGATGGTCTGCTTCCTCTCTGTGATTGACTCATCTCCAGCTATTGTTGAGTAAAACCCATCAATAACTGGCCATCCCACAATGTTCCCATTACACAAGTGCACAATGTTTCCTTGTGCAATGGGTACATTTCGTTTTGGTGCCAGCATGCTGGAGATGGAATACTCTTCCTGTCCCACTCTCCCCTTCGTGAGTGGTTTATTTAATATTTTAATGTAATAGTTGGGTGTTTTTTGTTTTTGTTTTGCTTATCTGTGCTGTAAGTGTGAAATTGCTATATGTATGTGTGTGCATGTTTATAGCAATTTCTCACAGGGTATGAAGGTATGCAGAAGTATAATCACAGGATCACAGATTGGCAGTTAGGCACAATTGTGCAATTGAAAAGAGTTGTGATAATGAGAGTGACCAACTCTTTTGATGATTGAATGACTGCCATGAAATAGCAGTTTTGTGCAGCAAAGTCCTATGGCCATCTTATTTAGTTAAGGTAAAAACAACGCCCTCTTCAAAATAAGTGACATTATTTCGTGGTGAATAACAACATGGGAGGGTAATTGTGTTATCCATTTCAAGGCAATGGCAAAAGTCATTATTAGCCATGCAATTAATACCTTGCAAATAATATCATTACATACAACACATTACTTTCATGTTTTGTTTGGGCATTACTTATAGAGATTAACCAAGCCGTTATTTTTGTAGTATAGTAAACTCAATTTTTTACATACTTTCTTAAGGTGTGAAAAGAGAACTATACAACTATAATTCTCTCTAAATTGCTAGTGTAACTCTATGCTGTGGGGTGAGTGAATAATTCATGTAATAAAGAAGAACTTGGTGTCAGACAATTCGCTTTCAAAATATACTTCATGCCAAAATAATTGTTAATTGGTGGTGGTGATGCATAGCTTTTAATATTAATCACAAGATCTTCGAGAATTTCCCAAGAGAAAAAGCGACTGGAAGATTCTCAGTGCTAAAAACTCACCCTTCTTCAGCATAAGCAAATCTAATTGCCTTGTTTTTGTGTAGACCCAAAGAGTGCTCAGGATTATTCACTCTGAGCTTCTGAAGAATAAAATATGCCAGGGACATGTGCTGTTTTGACAGACATTACATTTACATATGGCTCAATTTGTGTCTGCCCAACTTTAATGCAAAAATAACGGTGCACAATTGTTTTCACATATGGAGAACAAAACAGATAGTGAAGTGTCATATTTATTCCCAGTGCTATTTCCTCTTTTAGTATGGCTTTCCTGGTGTACAAATGGAACCAAAATCAGAATCAATTTTTGATAAACACTTCTGTTGCACCTAATATTGGAAAATGTTCGAGTATTTTAAAAATCTCCGTGCTGACTGTTGAAGGGAACACAAGAAATTGGCCAAAATGAGGATGCAGACAGGTGTCACATTTGTATTTTAGCTCTTCGTGTCTCAACTATCAGCCTTCAGAGACACCCCAACTGGCAAGTTTTGCCACCCATTCCCACCAGTCCAGGAAACATCTGGGTAAATGGAATCTCCTCCCAAAGAAAAAATGGCCTCAACCTCACTCTGTCTTGCATACCCTCCAAGGAGTGGATAGATGAAAATACAGACATGTCAGGTCAACATGCTGGGATGGGCAAAACTCTGGGTGCATCTACACTGTAGAATAAACACAAGTTGACACCATGCATCTCCTAGACATAAAATGGCTCTGGGTGCATAAAATCATGGCAAAAAACCCCACCCCAGATGGCATTGGGGGGGGGGGCATTATATTTTCATTGGGGAGGAGGAGGAATAGAGTGTAGGAATAGAGTATCACAAAGTTTTAGGAATAGAGTATCACCAAGTTATCCTGGGATCCTAATGTGCCCCTCTCATTTCCATGATTGCTCATCCCTGACACACTGGTAATGTATACTCTACACATTTGTGCAAGAATGTCATGAGTATTCAAACTTTTGTGACCTTTTTTCAAATGCTTGAGAGCAGCTGTGAACTGAAGAGAGATTATCTCACTTCAGTGTCAGCAGTTCAGTATACACCTGTCCTCATTATTATGCAGAAAGAGTTAGTTTTCCCCAAGCAGAGGAGCCTGGTAGTGTAGAGCAAATATCAGAAAAAGCCCCCTGAGCATTCACCTTCAATGGAAGACAGATTTCTCTGTTCACAGTAGTCTGTCTTGCACTCCCAAAAAGCTTCCTGCCCTTGGGTGAAATGGAAAAGGCCGTCCAGTGACTGGTATTGATTCAACTCTCCCCTGGTCACCATGGGAATGGGATAGATGTCACCTTATCCTTTGCCTCAAGCAAACCAATGTTTTGTGCTGGTCCAGGTACATTCAAAACAAATGCAGAAATGCTTTCAGGTAAATAATTTTGTGTGTGGCTTAGAGAACCCTGTTTTCTTCGGGGATTCATGGGGTGCGGTCAGTATAGCTTGGGAGTAATCAATGTTATTGTTAAGGTTACAAGAGCGCAACAATTGAAAAACAATTAAGTTTTTCAAAGAACTTAATGGCTGGCATGGCATTGCATCAATGGTATACACATACAACCTTACACTAGCAATGAGTATTTAGGTCATGCAGAGGCTGAAATTCACTTCCTCCTTCAGCAACAACAAAAGAAGTAACTGTTCTTAGCATTGAGTCACTGTAGCATCCTGACACAGATTTCCTGTGGCTGGTGAGTCAAACAATGTGTCTGGCTATGTCCCTGTATTTATGCCACACATTTTGATCATAATGATGACCTTAGAAATGTCTTCTCTGACAGATATTTAAATTATTATCCCTACACATTCACACATTTACGTATTCACAAAAAAAATTCTACAGTGATGCACAAAGAAGAAGAAAAGAAACATAAGTTATTAGAGAATGCAATGGAGCCCCCAGTGGCGCAGTGGGTTAAACCCCTGTGCCAGAAGGACTAAAGACCGACAGGTCACAGGTTCGAATCCAGGGAGAGGCAGATGAGCTCCCTCTATCCGCTCCAGCTCCTCATGCGGGGACATGAGAGAAGCCTCCCACAAGGATGATAAAAACATCAAATCATCCAGGCTTCCCCTGGGCAACGTCCTTTCAGACGGCCAATTCTCTCACACCAGAAGTGACTTGCAGTTTCTCAAGTCGCTCCTGACACGACAAAAAAAAAGAGAATGCAATTGTTAGGATGGTCATGAATGTCAAACATTCTGAATATACTTGAGTATACGCCTAGTTTTCAGCATGTTTTCAGCTGAAAAAGGCCCCCTTGGCTTATACTCGAGTGAGGGTCCTGACAAGAAGGTGTGGGGCTGAAAGAAGCCCTTTGTAGACTGTCTATCAGCTGCATGGCTCCTCCTCTTTCAGCACAGCTACCCACCTGGATCTCTGTGCCAGGAGAGGAGAGGAAGGTGCACAGCCTCTCCTCTCGGCACAGCAACCCAGCTGTGAAATTTTATTGGTATCTATTTTTATTTTGGAATTTACCAGTAGCTGCTGCGTTTTCCACCCTAGGCTTATACTCAAGTCAATAAGTTTTCCCAGTTTTTTTGTGGTAAAATTATGTGCCTCGGCTTATATTCAGATTGGCTTATATTCAAGTATATACGGCACTATCAAAATACTTTGTGCATTGCATTGATTGTCTATTTTTTCCAATGGTAGCCTCAAGGGTACAATTTTATCACTTGTCACCCATATCACATTAATGGAAATAATAGAGAGGGACATTTTAGTAGTAGCTCTACATTTTTGGACTTTCCAGGAAATATATATTTTTTCTTTTAATTGTTGGTTTTACACTAGCAAAGTTTTAGCGGTTGCTGATTTATTATACTGTTTAATTTACTGTCTTTTAAAAGCTTTTTAATGGGAAAAATAAAAGGATTAATGTCTTTTCATGTTTTGATTGTCATAACCTTACACAGAAATATATTTAACTAAACAATCACAACAATCTTACCTGCCTAATCATTGTCATCGTGAAATTTCATTCTGAGTTTTTAATGTTATTATAGATGTTTCTTGTCAGCACCTATCAAAGAACAATGTCTGAGAATTAATGCTTGAGAACTTAATGATTTTTTTGGGAAATTATTATTACCAGTGGCATTTCTAGGTTTGCTCTGATGACAGGCAATTGGCTTGTAGATCTGCAGGTTCCACAAGTGTAATCTCATCGCATGATTTCCTAGGCTTCAGCTTTCTTAAAAACTGAAATCAAATCAACCCAACCTTTAGGAACTGACAATGTTAATAGAAAAACAAGTCATGGATGATGGGGGAAGACAAATGTCAGGGAACACTAGGGCAGATATATTTAAATGTTTAAATATGAGTGTACCTTTCTTTCTCATCTTAGAAGCATCTGTTCAAACAGTTTCTGGACTCAAATGTTACAAGGGATATGATTTTTCACATTTAAACTGCAAGTGATGCCATTATGAGAGAACATCCAGAGCTTCTCTGAGCCTGGTTGCTAAGTAGCCAGTGTTTATCACTTTCACTGAAGCTGGAACTTTCACATCCAAAGGTTTTCACTGTCTTTTATAGAGAGCTATGGAAGATCTCTCGTTTTAATTAGAGAACCAGTGCTTATGTCATTAGTTACATTTTGTTCCAGATTCTTAAGCTGGTTGAACAAGTTCAACATAATAGAACAAGAACTAATAGCCTAAATGACACTATGAGAGGATTTTTCCAGACATATGACTAGAGCAGGACTAGGGAACCATGTCAAGGTTGAATGGGACACATTCCCAATACTGCAGCCCCTCCATGGGACAGAGAGACAAGGTTAGGTATATTATTACACCCCCAGATGTTATTGGATGTCTGACCACCAGGAGGATCTTACCTGTTTACTTAGAGTAGCACTAGCAAGATAAGTAAGTCCTAGGATAAAGCAATTCCTTCTGTATCTTCCTAATTGAGATTATCTTATTGTTTCAATAAGAGTGAGGAGAAGGAGGATGAGAGGAAGAAGAAGAAGAGGAGGAGGAAGAAGAAGTCATCCAGCATGATTTTGTGGTCAACTCATGACATGAAAGTGCACTGGAAGACCTAGAGACTCCTAGAGAGGTGGTTCTCTCAGGTAAAGTGTGTTTTTTAAATTTACTTACAGTTTTTCCACTTTCATAGGGATTCTATGCAGATGAGATTAATATGTTTTCTCTGGGAATCATTAGGTGTTCCAGCATGATTCTGTGGCCAGCCTCTGCTATAGAGTTGCATTAGAAGACCTAGAGATTCCAAGGCATTTGCAGGTTTTTCAGGAAGAAGTTGACCATAGAGTCATGCTAAAGGATCTAAGGATTCTTAGGGAGGTGGTCATATCACCTAAACATATAGTGGGTTTTTAATTTTTTTTTTACAGTTTTCCTACTTTTGTGGTGTTCTTATGCTCCTAACACCAGCAAATATGGACTGTAAATGACTTTTGAGAGCCCTTTCAAAACTGAAATTCTATGTTTTTGTTTCTGTATCTTTTTTATTTCCCTACTTCTGGTGGCCCTAAGGTGAACCTATTACAGGTTTTTCTTGGCAAGAGGGAATTTGCTCTTGCTCATATTGTCCCTGAGACTGAGATAATATCACTTGCCCAAGGTCTCCCAGTGGGCTTCCATGGCTGAATCCAAAGTGTGGTCTACAGAATCCTAGTCCATCATTCTGCTCTTACTATGTTCTATAATTCTATAATTTTGCTTAGGTAGAAGGTCTTGAGACCACATCATGATGCAGTGACATCCAAATTCTGCTGAAAGAAATTTGCAGGCAGAGCAATGATCAGTTTTAGAGGTATATTAGAGATGTTGCAATTGCTTTTTTTTCTGAGCTCCCCTGTTTGCTGAATTCTGTGATGGTATGAGCCAAGTGAAGCTGTGCTTGTAGCTATCACAGTTTGTTCACAGTATGAGCAGAGCTTTTTAAAACTGTACCACTTTGAAAACAAGTTTTATTATATACATTAAAAAACCAAAAAGAATGTTATTATTTTATTTCTTACCCACCTCTCCCTGCGGATCAAGATGGGTTATAATACAATTTTGAAAACATAACAATGCAAAAATTAAAAAAATACATATTTCCATAAATATTATCCAGGCAGAGGCCAAAAAGGAGCACTAGATAGAGAAGGATAGTCCATTTCAAGGCGGGGAGGGGATGGCATGAAGGAGGAAAACCATTTCCCCCATTTTTGCCCCACTTCTCATTTAATAAATAAGGGTTGTTTCCATGACAGAGACATGGGTAGGGGAAATAACAGGAAAACAGGGGTAAATGGTTTTACTCCTTCAAACCTCCCTCCTCTCCCCCCAAAATGGACTATCCATCTATTTCTAGTGCTCCCTTTTGGCCTCTGCCCAGATAACAGAACAGTACACACACAGAAAATCAGAAAATGAGAAAAATAATATTAGCAAAAATTTAATTCATAGTTAGAAATGTGCTTCTTTCTGTTTCAATAAGCAGGGAGGAGAGCAAGAGGAAAAGAAGAAAAGGCAGGGGAGATGGAGGAGGAGAATCAGGAATCATCACTACTTATATTATATGATACCAATGCCAAATGTTAGGGTTTTCAGATACAGTATAATATTTGCTGTCTCTTATTGCCTTTTGGTCACAGGATCTACTAAGATGGCTTTCCAGAATTTTAGAGGATGTTTCAGAGGATGACAAAAATGTTATTATACTAATAAAAAGAAATAAAAGAAAATGAATCAAAATTATCCAGATGCTGCTTTCCTTTCACATGTTTTAATTTACTTGTCAGCTTTTCTAATATGACAATTGTCAGTTGTGCTGAATGAGTCCATTCAGAGTTTGCCATCAGACAATTTCATCCTTGACTGCAATAAGGAAACGTCCATCTAAATATTCATTGATGTTTAGGTTGCTTGTTTTGTCTGGTAGCAATTATTCTCCTTGGGGAAATATATTTTTGTTTGTCATATGTGAAAGAAAAACTATTTTCTTCCCAAAAGATTTTACCATAGGACATCCTAACCACATTTGTTTAAGGAATCATTTTTTATTACTTCTTCTCCAACAAGCTTGAAATATATTTTTTTCAAATTTATTTATTTAACATGCATCCTGAACTTTTTCCCAGCATAGGGTTTAAGACAGTGCACATCTAAAAGAAACAGTACACTTGTTGGTGTTGTTTTTTAAAATCTTAATACAAAACTTTGATTTGGATAGCTCAAATTAAAGACACAAGTTACATAGATTTTAAAACACAATAAATTAAAAACACTACAAGCCCCCCCCCCTCCTCCACTGAAAGCTTTATGTGTGACAACATATTAAAAACCAAATGCCTCCTTAAACAAAAGATATTTAACTGTTAATGGAAACACAATGGTGAGGAGAGCAACCAAACCTCCTGGATAAGGGAGTTTGACAATTTAAGAGCAGCTCTGTCTCATGTCCTCACCAAATGAACCTGTGATGGTGGTGGAACCAAGACCAAGCATTCTCCTTCAGATCTTAGAATTTCATCCCATTAGTGGCAGGAAAATGGGGAAAAGTGGGGGAAGCATCTTACTCCATTCCCTCCCATCAAGGTCCATCGTCTGGGATAGTTAGTTATCCTATGTCCTTTCCCCATCATTTCCCTGTTTCCCCATCATTTTCCTGCCCCTCCCCCAGTTTGGAGTCAGGTAGCACTTAACTCTTGAAAATATATTCTGGGCTCTGTTTTCATGCACTTCAGAAATGGAGTCCCACCAAAAGTACCCTAGGTCATGTGATGGTTCCATGGTACTCCGTTGCCGAAGCATGTGGAAACAGAGCCTAGACTGCATCTTTCACCTCTGCCGGATCTTCCTACCTCACCAAAGGTGGTCAAGGATGCTCCATTAACCTAATAAAACTTGTTTTTTCACCAATTCCTCCTTTTAAAAAGATGATTCTACCAAGTAACTGAAGCCATCTCCAATATGTCCCTATTCTCCTTCAGGTTTTATTAGTAGAATCTGGAAACACTGGGGAAATGAGATGACAATCAGCATGGCCACCAGGATTCTGGAAGTTGTAATCTCAAAAAATAACTTTGCCAAACTCTGGTTAGGAGAATGTTGGCAGTGAGGGTTAGGAGAGAACAGTGAATGCAAGGCCTGAGAGTTCAGAGGTGTGAGCACTCATATGCCTGTAAATGGAAATGGATACAAAACCACTCCTTTGCACTCAGAGCAGACTAAAAGCTACTTTGAAGGAGATGCTCAAGCAATCAGGAACGGTTACCTTAAATCAGATACTTGGTGTTTATAATGAGTTATTGCATTTTTAGATTTTGCAAAAAATGTTTAAACTTCCTCTGTGAGCTAAATGGCAATGTGTATACCTTAAACATTTGTTATAATCCAGATTTGGCCGTACAGCTTTAAGCGTATCCAAGATTCCCTTTATATTCGAGACTTTTATTGAGGCCAACCAAGCAATTTATAAATATTCATTTCTGCTATCTATAAATAAATATGACACACAAGGTTTACAGCCAGAATAAAAAGACAATTTGAATATTCAAGTCTGCCTATACAATGGCCATTGGTTTTAACATGTGTAACTAGTATGGCTATATCTAACAATATCTCATACACCAGAAATTTGGATACACACCACCCTCCATATTAATGGATTCTGGATCCACAGATTTAATCATCCACAGCTTGAAAATATTTTTAATTTTTTTTTAAAAAAAGCAAACCTTGATTTTATCATTTAAATAAAGGACACACTTTTATTATGCCATTGTATATAATAGGATTTGAGCATCCACAGATTTGATATCCACAGGAATCAAACTCCAGAGGATACTGTATCATCCACAGCTTGACCCCAAGGTCCCACTGTATATTCTTCAGCATAACATCTATTTAATAAAATGCTATGCATTCCTAGTATTTGTCGTTTGGTGAGGCACCAGCATTTTTTCTTGTGATTCTATAGCATTGAGTCATGGCAGTTAAAGTGGTGTCAAATTGCATTCTGTGTACAGTGTAGATACTCCCCAATTAACAAATGTTGGAAATGTGATGTTGTTGATGCTTCTTTAAAGTATATGTTTTGGAGTTACTCCTTAGTAGCTACATTTGGGATGGAAGTATTCACGTGGTTAGATTTGGTATTGGAAAATTCATTGGCATTCATTGTGATCCAATGCACAAAAGTGCTTGCAACATTTGAAATAATGATGTATAGATGAAGTTTACAAATTGGCTTGTATTTGGATATTTAATGAGGTTTTACAGACACAACTGGAACAATATTGTCATGTAACTGAGGACCCTTTAAAGCAGACATGGGCAAATTTTCTAACTTGGGGACCATATGGTAGCACTCCCTGCTAGGAAGACTGGAAGGGAGAAAGGAAGCAAGGGAAGGAGGAAGGAAAGAGAGAAGGAAGAAAGGGAGGAAGAAAAGGAAGGATGGAAGGAGAAAGAGGGAAAGAGGGAGAAAGGGAGGGAGGAAAGAAGGAAGGAAAGACAAAAGGGAAGAAAGGATAAAATTTGGAAGGGAAGGATGGAAGGAAGGGAGGAAGAGAAGGATGGATGGATGGATGGATGGATGGGAAGGATGAAGGAAGGAAGGAAAGGATGGGGGAAGGGAAAGGTAAAGGAAAGAGACAAGGAAAGAAGGACAAAAGGGTGAAGGGAAGAATGGAAGAAGAAAGAGGGGAGAGGGAGGAAAGAGGCAAGGAAGGAAGGACAAAAAGGCGGAAGGGAAGAATGTAAGGAGAAAGAGGGAGGGAGAAGAGGGAGATAAGGAAGGAAAGATAAAAAGAAAGGACAAAAAGGTGGAAGAGAAGGAAGGAAGGAAGGGAGGGAGGGAGGGAGGGAGGGAGGGAGGGAAGGAGGGAAGGATGAAAGAGTGGAAGGGAATGGAGGGAGGGAAAAAGAGGAAGGGGAGGAAGGAAAGAGAGAAGGAAGGAAAGACAAAAGGGAAGGAAGGAAGGAGAAAGAGAGAGGGGGGAAGGAAAGAAGGATGAAAAGGTGAAAGGGAAGGAAGGAAGGAGGGAGGGAGGAAAGAGAGGAAGGACAAAGGGGTTGAAGGGAAGGAGAAAGAGGGAGGGAAGAAAAGGGAGAAGGAAGGAAGTATAGGATGGTGAGAGAGAGGACAGCCTGAGAAGAGCCCAAGGGTCTGCATCCAACCCCTGGGCCTGGGTTTGCCCATACCTGCTTTAGAATATAACTTCTTTTTTAAAGTAATGGTGGGACAGTATTCTGCATATCAGAGCATTATGCTACAGCTGCTCATGTATGGATGCTTTCACTATGTTATTATTTTGTAATTTTCCAAGCTCTGATTTTCAGCCTGGTTTCATTCTCCTTTCAGGTGAACAAAGGGATGAAGATGTGATGGTTCAATTTTTGGAAAAGTAGGCAGGAAACCAGAATGAAAGCAGAAGATTCACTGAGGAGGGAGAAAGAGTCTGGGAGATAAAACTTTGTTCCAAACCTTTGCACTACAGGATGTTTAACGAAATGTGAGCTTTTGTGTGGAAATAAAAGGAAGGAAAGAAACACCTGACAAGTGACAGATTGCAGCATAGTGTTTGTAGAACTCACCTTAAGCTACCCACACAGCTTCAATTACATTTCCATTAAAAGAACCCTTTTCATTGATATCTCTGCACTGTTCTTGAAATGCTCCATTCAGATCAAGGCCCCTATGTTTATGTGGCAATCTCATCACATTGGCCTAAGGTAGCTGAGAAACCTTTAAACTAGCCCCAAGGGGCTAAGACCAGAAGAAGAAGCCTCTCTAGCTGAAGTAAAATGGATTCATCTTTATCCCAGTTTGCCTATTTCAATGCAGAATGTGCTTTCTTTGTGCACTCGCAGGGACTGTTATTGCCAAATTAAATTAAAGTGAGTCAACATTGTTTTGTTTTCCATGAATGTCTTCATCTGTTTGATAAAATAGTTCCCTAAAGGTAGGGTCTCTTTGCTTTGTTTCTTAAATAGAAAGCAAGAAGCAATGTGTGTGTTTGCCTGTGTGTCGTGATGATATCCATTTGCCTAATGCAGCAGAGCAAGGCAAGTTCTTCATGGTGTGAGGTCCTCTAAACACTCTCAATTTCAACTGAAGATGAAAGCCATGAGAGATGTTGGGAGTTCAGTGCTGAACTGCTCCTTTTTATTTTGTTTTAATTTGCCTTCAGTTTTCATTTCAGTCTCTTTCTGCTCATTAAAGAAATTCTTACTCTTCAAATAAAATGTCCCCATTTCTGTTATATCAATGTGCTCTTTAGAAAAGGGGAATGAGGCAGAATCAAGGCATATGTTCAGCGTGCTCCTCTCACTATTCATAATCTACAGCAAAGACTGGTAACTGTGACATCCTATCTCCAAATCATGGTCACAGCAATTGTGTGTCATAGCTCTGCGGTTTCCTGACTTTAATTTAGATCAGAATGAGCAACTTCTTATGGTTGGCGGTCACACCGGATACACAGCACTTTATTTTAAAGCAATTGTCTCTGGCTGTCTGTTCTCTTATTCCAGTGGTTCCCAACTTCTTTTTTTCCAACCAGGGACCACTTGACCAGGGACAACTTTGACTAGGGACCATTTAACCAGGAACCACTCTCCAACATTAGTACCAAAAGAGTTACAAATCAGTTTTTGGTCAACTTTAGATTCAGTTTGGGGTACTGATTCAGAAAATTGCATTGGATAGACCACAGCAGCTCTAGTTTATGATACAGAAAATATGCCATGGTCAATGACAGGGAAGGAATAGCAGGCAGTGCAAAAGGAGCTGAAATAAAATAAAATAAAGAGGAAGGAGGCTTGTGGACCAGTTTTTCATCCTTGTGGCCCACTGGTGGTCCATGGCCCACAGGTTAAGAACCATTGTCTTATTCAAAAAGTTAATGATTGAAGGGTTGTTTAGTGCATATTAGGCATGTGTGATGCTTTTGTTTCATTTCTAACGTGTTTCTAAAGTATTGTTAGTAAAAATGTTGTTATTATAACGAGAGTAACAAAATTTTATTACTTTTTCATTATAGTAATTGAGCAAGTGGGTAAACTTCAGGGGCTCCTTTCTCCCTCATTTTTAAACTTGCTACAATGGTAGGACACATTTACCACTGTTAGCCCATCAAGTTTCAGAATGTTTCACTTATCCATGGATTTTGGGGAATTGTTTTTATAAACTTTTTTTAAAAAAATCTACAAGAGCTATCTCTTTGAGTTTTCTATACAATGACACAAGATAACAGAAATATTCATACATCTACTGATTTTAGGGATTTTTTAGTTTTGACAAAAACTTTTTTTAAGCCACAAGAGCCATCCCCTTGAATGTCTCTCAAATTAACCAACAGAACTTTCATTTAGGGATTTCTTCCCAGCCCAGCACATATATTTACTTACAAGAAGTATCAGTCAGTCCTCCTCTTTGCAGATTCAATGATTTATTGAATCTGGCTGGCTGCTGATATGAAGGAACAATCTCTCTCCCACCTCAATGAGACTGCTGCTGAACAGAATTCTGGGAAATGTAGTTTAGAGCAGCCCCTTTTGGATTCTATGGTTCCTTGCCTTCCCAAACTACACTTCCCAGAATCCTGTGCTTTCTCAGCCTCTTTCCCAGCAAACTCTGCTTTCTCCCTGCTATTTCCCTCTTCTAATGGTACGAGACCATTAATTTAAAAAGGAATGGCAGCCTTTTTGACTTTGCTTTGCTTCCTTGCACTAAAAATGAAACTGACTTTGGGAGACTTTCAAGATTTACAAAATGCAAATGAAAAAGTATTGGGTAAGTTTTGATTCTTAAGTTTTTGGCATGGGCCATAGTTGAGCATCAGATATCACATCATAAGTACAAATTTAAGAAATTTGATACGACTTACGACGACTAATGAAAAAATGGCATACCCCTAGTACATATAATAAAACATTTGGATTTGTTGAAAGTGATTATTTTAAATAAGAAACTGAATACATAATTAAAAGTATAAACATTACAATCTTAGCAATTTTCATTAGGTTACTCATAAAAGTCGATGTTGTTATTGGTGCTGCTACTGCTGCTGCTATTGTTATGTGCCTTCAAGCCATGGTGGTACAATGGGTTAAACCTTTATTATTATTTCCAGTCTTTCTACCCTGTCCTTCTCAACTCCCAGAGGGGGAATCAGGACAGCTTACACTCAGCAGCAATTTGATGTAGCAACATACAAACAAATATAACAACATAACAACAATGTAAAACAATAGATAAAACATTAATTAAAACAATTAAAAATATTGTTCTGGCTGAACTGCTGACCTAAAGCAATTAAAAACATTGTCCTGGCTGAACTGCTAACCTGAAGATTGGCAGTTCAAATCCATGAGACGGGGTGAGCTCCTGTCCATCAGCTCCAGTTTCCCATGCAGGAATATGAGAGAAGCTTCCCACGGGATGGTAACACATCCGGGCACCTCCCGGGCAATGTCTCTGCAGATGGTCAATTCTCTCACATGAGAAGTGACTTGCAGTTTCTCAAGTCACTTCTGAAAACCTTACGTTAAACCAAACTTATCACAGAGTTTTCTTGACATGACTTGTTTGACAGAAGTTTAGCCTTGCCATCCTCTGAGACTGTGTTGCCTCAGGTCTCCCTGTGGGTTTCATGTCTTAGCAGTGATTCAAACCCTGGACTCAATGCTCAAATTGCTATACCATGCTAGCTACAAATTTGAAAAGAAAAGCAATCTCAAAACTCTTATCAAAACTTAGCATAACAGCCAACATCTGCAATAAATCCCGGGTAGAACTTGGATGGAGGACTGCATGACTCATGGTGAAGTCAAGTGTAGAATCCATTTGTTTTGCTAAAATCCAGACATTATGCCAAGCCATGACATTATGCATCGAAGTGTGGAGCCTTCTTGATCAAAATAGGATCTGTGTGCGGGAGGGAAATAAAACTGAAGACAAGAGTAGTACTGAATAAAAATAAAATTGGAGCAGTTGCACAATGCAGCCTAGTATTAAACAGATCAAATAGAAAATACAAAGCACCACTTCCATCTGCTCTGCTTCAAACAGAAAACAGTCCAAAGCAGCCTCAAGTTACAGACTCATAAACCACAGCTATAGCTCTATAATTTTCAAGCTAACACTCTCACTCTGGGATTCTTCCCTTTCAATCTCAAGACTCATTCTAAAAGCTCATTCTAAAATAATCAATCCTAAAAGTGTATCCCATCCACATATGGTTTCTCTTAGGAGTGGATAAGTCTGTCAGCTTCATTTTTTCAGTTATCCTTTTAATGAAAAAATTAATAGAGCTAGGAAATGGTTAATTTTTTTAAAAAAAACAGATGGCTCATGATTTTTAAGCAACAGCAAAGAAGAAGGAAAAAATACAACAAAGGACTATGTTACTCAGACCTGCCATTTATAGAAATCTCACAGGGAGTTGTACATTCCCAAGTCCCATTAGGTACAAAACCATCTCTCAGCACACAATGATAGACAGATGGAACCGGGCAGTAAGTAATCGTCAACAGCTATGTCTAGCATCCTTAGAAAAGTCTGCCTGTTCAATATCTCCTAAGGGAACCAGACAGTCGCACATTAAGTGTGGCTCTCCCAGTGCCTTTTTGCCCTGTTGCTCGGAGTGTTTTGAAAATGCCTCACATGTATACCTTTTAATGCCTTTTTAGAGACATGGGAATGACCGCAGACAGGGCATGTCAACTGGAAATTCAGTTTTCATTTCTGAAGACTTGACAGGAGAATCAGAGGTATTAGCTGAAAAATAAAAGATACGGTGTGCTTCCAACAAGCGTAATTGCCATGTTAGAAGAGCCAGCCTGGGGTAGTTCTGGTATCTCTCAATCTAGTAAATGGTCCTGGAACAGAGTTAAGAAAATAGAAAAAGGCATGTGAAAATAACTCTAACGGCTGCTCTCTGTTAAGCCAGGGAAAATTAAAGGGTAATTCTAATAGGCCAACAGTATAAGCGGAGTAGAAAATTAAGCTTTGTACTTAGACTGAAGGAATACTCCATGGAGGCAAAAGGAGTAACATCATGTTAAAGCAGGACTGAAACACTGCAAAGAAAATTTTGCAGTGACCACAAAGAGATTGTCAAGTGAAATGACAGCTGTGGATGGCTTCCACAAAAGATGAAGGATGCTGCTTTTATTCGTTTTCATCCCAAGAATTATCTGCTTCCTGCAGAAATAAAAGCGGGAAAGACATCATTTTTGTGCTAATTGGTTGATGTGAGTCACTACTGCATTGTATTCTCATTCAATAAATCTCCCTATTTCGCATCAGTGTGTGTGCAAGTACCAATGAGATTCAGCAAAATTCCTTACATATGCACCTGTATAATTGTTATCGAGACACAGCACCCCCTTTCCCCAAAGGTTTATGAGTAATGAAGAGACTCCAAGCAAGAGATATGATTTTTTTTCTTTATTCTACCAAAACAAAAAACAAACAAAAAACAAACAAAAACCAGCTCCAAAGCTGTACAATGTCAAAGTCACTAGAGGCTCTGCAGGGACTTAGCAGTTACTTTACCCTAAAAACTCTATTAAATCTAACCCTTTAATAAATGTGTCAACTTGGTATTTTATGTGTAACTTGTATTCCTTGGATACTGGGTCAATTCTGAAATGTATAAAATGTATCAAATATAACTTGAAAGCAGCTACCTCCCCATGCCCTCAGTTTGCATAATCCCTTGAGAATGGAGATCACTGCCAGGGTCCCTCCTGGCAGTCAGGTGATATCAGGACCTTTGAGGTTATATTCCCTCCAGTTACTGCCCAGTTTCGAATCTATCGTTCCTGGGCAAGGTGATTGAGAGGGCAGCAGCAGAGCAGTTGCAGGAAGGGATCTAGCCGGACTAGATCCCTTCCAGTCCGGCTTCCGTGTGGGGCACGGGACAGAGACTGTGCTGGTCTCCATCACGGATTGCCTTTGATGCCAGCTTGACCAGGGCGGGTCGGTGCTGCTTGTGTTATTGGATCTCACAGCAGCATTTGACACAGTCGACCACAATCTTTTGACCCACTGCCTTGCTGCTGTTGGAGTCAGGGGGACAGCTTTAAATTGGCTGTCCTCCTTTCTTCACAACCGTGGACAGCGAGTGGAGAGGGGAGGCCTGCTCTCTGAGAGGTCCCCTCTATCGTGTGGGGTTCCTCAGGGGGCCATTCTCTCCCCTCTGTTGTTTAACATTTATATGCGACCACTTGCTCAGCTGGTTCGAGGTTTTGGGCTTGAGTGTTACCAGTACACTGATGACACTCAGCTTGTGCTGAAGATGGAGGGTAGATTATTTTCATCAGTGCCTCGAGGCTGTTACTGGATGGCTGCGTGCCAGCAGGTTGAGGGTGAATCCATCAAAGATGGAGATCTTATATCTGGGTCAACTGGGCAGTGGGGATATCCAGCTGCCTACCCTGGATGGCGAGGCGCTATGCCTGTCATCATTGGTAAAGAGTCTGGGAGTCCTTTTGCCGGAGGCCCGGGTCTCCGCCGTTAGCAGAACTGCCTTTTTTCATCTGCGGCAGGTTATACGGCTGGCCCCCTACCTGTCCAGGGACGATCTAGCTATGGTGATCCAGGCTACGGTCATCTCAAGACTGGATTACTGTAACACCCTCTACATTGGCCTTCCTCTGTTGGTGATCCGGAAGCTAAAGTTGGTACAAAATGCAGTGGCTCGGCTTCTTGCGGGAATTCCGATGAGATGCCACATAACATCAATCTTACTACAGCTGCACTGGTTACCAATTGAGCACCAGATCACTTTCAAAGTGATGGTACTCACCTTTAAGGCCTTGCATGGTCTGGGGCTGATGTACCTGAGGGACTGCCTCAACTCCTACCAACCCCAGAGATCCCTCCGTTCTGAGGACCAAGATTTATTGGAAATTCCCAGTGTCAAGACCTTGCGTCTAACAGCAACCAGACGCAGAGCCTTTACAGCAGTGGCACCATCACTCTGGAATACTCTGCCACCTGAAGTCTGTGCCTTGCGGGATCTATCAGCTTTCCGCAGGGCATGTAAGACATACCTGTTTCGACAGGCCTTTGATCTTTGATATTGTTGTTTTTAAATTGTTTTTAAATTGTGTTAGATTTTAACTTGTTCTTGTAAGCTGCTCCGAGCCCCAGGGGAGTGGCAGCATATAATAAATAAATAAATATGGAAGACAGATGATCCCCATTCTCACCAATATGAGGCTGAGAGTATCCTACTCCTATGGAAGAGAAGGCTCAGCAAACATGAATTCATTAATTTTCTGAATGGAAAGCCAAACCCCTTTTTATTTGGGACTGTCACTCTTTATCTTTTTAGTCTTGCACCCTTTGTCTCACACCAAACTGGACACTTGGGTTAATCAAGGAACATCTGCATACCCATGTCACCACTTCCTCCTATTTGCACCCTTCCAGGAGGTGTCTCTGCAACAGATTGAATCTTCAAACTATCCAATTACTATCTGTTCTCCTTCCTGCCATGGGGATCTCCTGTTTCAGCCTCTGATGCCCCTGTGCGGATCCAAGCTGACCCCACTTCTCAGCCAATCAGAGGAGACAGCAGAAAGTTTAAATAACTTTCAGAACTGCATAAAATGAAGTGTATTTCTTGTTCTTGCATCATATTTGACCAAATCATAATAAACCTTTGTAGCTTTTCCTTCAACCCGGAGAGCTTGTTTTCAATCTGGACTGATCTGGTTTAGTGGAAGCTCACCGGGCACAGACCTCCTTATCTGAAATCTCTACATACATACTCCAAAAGAGAAGAGAAAGTTGATAGGTAGGTAGGTAGAGATTACATTCAGAGTATGTTATATTTGAGTATCAAGGGGATTCATGTCTGAAGAATTATCCATGTGTCAGAGTTTCCACCCAAATCACCATGACCGAACTCACAATGACTCACCATAAAGAGAAAGATAGATCATGCACAATATCTCCATTCTCAAAGATAGCTTTGAAGTAAATAGTTATAAACAATGAGTTTCTTATGATTAACTCTTCCTTCCAGTAACAAAGTGTATGTGCCACTCTATAAACAAGTGTATGTGCCACTCTATAAACAAAAAGTAAAACGAATCTTTTGGGTAAATGTGAAAGTTAACAACAAAGACTGTGGAGCAATCTCATTAACAGATCACCTATCTCTTGTATTGTATTGTATGATTTTATATTGTTTTTATAATTGCAATCATTGCGGCACCAAATCGTTGCCATTGTTAGCCGCTCTGAGTCCCCCTGTGGGGGTGAGAAGAACGGGGTAGAAATGCTGTAAATAAATTTAAAAATATCTCTCTATTCTGCATTAGTGCAGAAGTGCATTTTTCTTAGGACAGAGTTCAATTTGGGGCTAAGACCCATGCTGTGTCTGGGAGACTACTGTGAGTTTTATGTGCACACAAGCAAGCATTTTTTCATTCATGGAAAGACCTCCTGCATACAAATAGGACCCAGGGCTGCAATGAGCTCAATTATTATCCTGTTGCCTCCATCCAGAATTGTAGAGAAATCCCAGGATAGATTTTCTTCTTAAGGAAGGTTACACTTTTCTGTGTGCATATCAGATTCTTGTTACAGGAAATCTGTTATAATTTCCTATTTTTTACCCTTCGTGTTAGAAATTAAAATGGGGTGTGTGGTGGGAAGCTGGGCAGTGAAGCTTCCCCCCCCCCCACTTCCCCTGTGATCGGGAACATGGCCTTGCTGGTGATGCGAGGCATGAGATGTCAGTTTCCCCTGCTGCCCCCCCCCCCATATTTGCCACACTTCCTGGAGAATCCCCTTGCTGTTGCCCATTTTTCAACCTCTATGCGATGATGTCCCTAGTCTCCAGAGCAGTAGAAAACAAGCTGAAAACAATCAGATGGGAAAAGGACCAAAACCACAGGTATCTCAAGGAGCTTCCCAAAAGACAACATACCCTTTCATTGTTGGTGAGGAAGCATCTTGTGATGTTCCTCGCCATGTTCCTCACCACTTCGGCCATGAATGGAGTGGGGCCACAGCCTGCGTCATGTGATTGTGCTCAGAAGACTCCATGGTGAAAGAGGAACAAGGGGCCAAAAGCCCCTTGTGTGATGAGGTGGCTGGACCGAACCCTGCAGCACCACACTAGTCACTTATTTCCAGGATGAAGACGAACCAATGGTGAGCATCTTTGTATGTATGTATGTATGTATGTGTGTGTGTGTGTGTGTGTGTGTGTGTGTGTATGCCTGAGGTAAAACAATCTGAACAATAGAGTATTCTTCCCAACAAAAAAAAAATAACAGAAAAATGAGTGGAGTATGCCCATGGATCTTTAATTATGTCTCAATAAAGGATTATAAAAAACTATTGGGAAAATGAATAGAATCGGCAGTTCTGCTACAAAAGGGCTTAATTGTTGACATTTACAGAACTGTGTCAAATAATGTTAATGAACCTTTGCATATTCTGTTGCCAATTATACCTCATCAGTTGCTTGGATTCTTTATGCAAATGTGTGCATTTGTGTCTCAGTGAGCTTTATTTATAACTCAAGTGCTACAGCCTTGTATTTAAATTGCTAAATAAGGTAAAGGGGCTTATTTAGCTAGAGGCTATTTCCCTCAATAGCCATGCTTTAAATTCTATCCTTTTAAAAAAGCATCAAAATTAGTTACGTTTGTAAGTGAAATCTGACATTTTGAACCTCTTTGATGTTATCTCCATGACCAAATCCACAGATTTGCAGATTGTTGTGAATAATGAGCTAAATGGAATTATTTAGAGATGTAGAAGAATCTAAATATAATAAAATGAAGCAACCTCATTCAATGGCTATTAAAAAGTGAAAAAAAAAACAACCAACAGATCTGTTTCCATCCATGGGTGCATCTACACAGTAGAATAAATGCCACCATTTCAACTGCCATGACTTGATGCTATAGAAATTTGGGATTAGTCGTTTGGTGAGGCACCAGCACTTTTTGGTTAGTTTTCAAGATTGCATTAATTTTACAGTGTTGTTTTGTTTATTCATTCAGTCACTTCTGAATCTTCATGACCTCATGGATCAGCCCATGCCAGAACTCCCTGTCAGCCATCACCACCCCCAGCTATTTCAAAGTCAAGCCAGTCACTTCAAGGATGCCATCCATCCATCTTGCCCTTGGTCGACCCCTCTTCCTTTTTCCTTCCATTTCCCCCAGCATAATTGTCTTCTCTAAGCTTTCCTGTCTTCTCACTATGCAGCCAAAGTACTTCATCTTTACTTCTAATATCCTTCCCTCCAGTAAGCAGTCGGGCATTATCTCCTGGAATGTGGAATATCTTCTTGTGGTCCAAGGCACTCTCAGAATTTTCCTCTAACACCACGGTTCAAAAGCATCTATCTATCTATCTATCTATCTATCTATCTATCTATCTATCTATCTATCATCTATCTATCATCTATCTATCTTCCTTCACTCAGCTTTCCTTATGGTCCAGTTCTCGCATCCATAGGTTACTACGGGGAATACCATTGTTTTAACTATGCAGATCTTCATTGCCAGATTGAGGTGGTCATTGCACTCTTCCCAAGAAGTAATCGTCTTCTGATTTCCTGGCTTCAGTCTGAGGCTGCAGTCATCTTCGCACCTAGAAATACAAAGTCTGTCACTGCCTCCACGTTTTCTCCCTCTATTTGCTAGTTATCAATCAGTCTGGTTGCCATAATATTGATGTTTAACTGCAACCCATTTTTTGCACTTTCTTCATTCCCCTTGGTTATGAGGCTCCTCAGCTCCTCCTTGGTTTCGTCTGCATATCTAAGGTTGATAATGTTTCTTCCAGCAATTTTAACTCCAGCCTTGCATTCTTCAAGCCCTGCATGTTGCATGATGTGTTCTGCATACAAGTTGAATAGGTAGGGTGAGAGTATACAGCCTTGCCATACCCCTTTCCCAATCTTGAACCAGTTGGTTGTCCCGTGGTCTGTTCTTATTGTTGCTACTTGGTGATTATACTGATTCCTCAGGATACATACAAAATTAGTCTGCTTAAAATGAAAACCTAAACCAGAAGAGAGGAATTTGTGAGCTCTCTCAAATGTTATCTCCATCTTTGGCTGTACACATGGCACCAGGAGGAGCTGGGAGCAGGACATTGAAAGAACTACTTTTTGTCAACTTTGATTTAGCTGAAGAGGTTTGTAATTATCCAGCTTTGTCAGCAGACCTACAGCAATTTTAAGAAGCCAGTTCTGGATATCAATTTCTCTTCCCACACAGTGTGCTTGTCTGTGACATCTTCCCAAAACATGATAATAGCTGCCTGATTGGATCAATCAATCCAAATATACATATCTTTCCAACACTTGCTTCTCCTGGTGAACATAAGCAATAACAGTGTTTCTCACAAGCAAAACAATCTGTATTTTCAAGCAGAAGGTGAGTAACAACTGGTCCCACATTTCCCCATTCTAGCCAAGAAATAAATCAGCCTTAGCATTCTTTGTAAAATCATCATCAACAACAATTAAATATATACTAATTAAATTTACTTTAAAATATTAAAGGCTTCATAATGTCTCGTGGTAAGAAACTGTTACATGTGCTCTTCAAACATAGAGCAGATAGAGACTATAAAATGCAGACTATAAAATGCAGAACAAATAAAAAGAGGTTAACTGCTGGCTGTGATGCAGGAAGAGAGTATTTTAAGTTTGCCACTTACTAAAGCACACATCTTTCTTTGTAACACTTAATTTGTTTTGCTTACAGCTGAAGGTTGTTATTTGAAGACATATCTTAGACTGTATATTATTTTAAAGGTAAAGGTTTCCCTTTGACATTAAGTCTAGTCATGTCCAACTCTGGGGGTGGTGTTCATCTCCATTTCTAAGCTGAAGAGCTGGCATTGTCCATAGACACCTTCTAGGTTATGTGGCCAGCATGACTGTATGGAGCGCCGTTACCTTCCTGTTGAAGAGATACCTATTGAGCTACTCACATTTGCATGTTTTGGAACTACTAGGTTGGCAGAAGTTGGGGTTAACAATGGGAGTTCACCTTGCTCCCCAGATTTGAACCGCTGACCTTCTGGTCAGCAAGTTCTGCAGCTTAGCTGTTTAACCCACTGTGCCACTTCACCCTTGTATATTATTATAGAATGTATTTATTTAGTATTTACTTTCTTGTTGTTAGCTTCTGCTTCCAGATAGTGTTCTTTGATATTTCTCATATTTTAATGCTGCTTTTGGTAGTGACAATGGGTGTTTTTGTTTTGGTTGTAAATTGTGGCATTTCATTTAGTTCGGATTTTTACATTTGGTTTATATTCATTTGTTAACCATGCTGTCTGTAAATTAGTTATTATTATTGTTGTTGTTGTTATTATGTTTACTCCCCACCTTTTTCTCTCCGTGAGGAAACTCAGAGTGACATTAAGTCTCATTCTCATTTGTAATAGTTATCATATTCTTTAACATTAGTTTTCCTATTTATTTGTGATGGTCCTTTGGGGTCACTGTATCTGTGGTTGAGGCCCTTCCATGATGTATAAACATGCAAACCAGCAACCACTAACTATAGATTTGCTAAATTTGCTACCTGTGATGCTTTTTATAGAAAAAAACTGAATCTACTTTCCCAACTTTCTTTTTATTGTTTCTTTTAAATCAGGCCCCCTTAAATAAACTAAAACTTATTTTCCCATCAGTGATCGGAACCAATTTAAGGCAGTCTCCCATTCATCCCGGGGATAGCAATTCATTTGCTTTTCCTTCTTGGATCTGAAGTCCGTAACATAGCAGCTGCTAGATCTGTCTTTATTAAGTAAGCCAACCAATATGAAATAGCAGGCCTTGTCTGAGTATTTGGTTCAGTTATGCGTTCTTCTCTGTTTTATCCTGGGAGTTGAACAAGCAGCAGTAAATCATCTGCATGGTAAGTTGAATGTGGCTCCCAAATATGATTTCATAAATGAATTATTTCTTGCAATACTTGGGGAGAAAGGAAAGGTGGAATATTTCATATAGCAGATAACCACAAAGGATAGTAAAAGCAACATGTTCTTTGGAAGAGACAAATTGTATTTAGCATTTGATGTCTGCACGCAAAATGGTCCTAAGCATTGAAAACATAAAAAATGTTTTTTATGTTCAAGGCTGTCATTGCTTTAATGGCTCAAATAACAATTAAATGCTAAACAGCAACCAAATGTAAAAGATCCAGCAGTATCCAGGCATGGCTTAATATAGTAAAATCTAATCCTTTCTTCCCTCTCTTCATCAGAATTGGATATCCCATAGACACTCCCCTGCTAAATAACCTTCCTTCTAGGTCACAATTGTTCCAAATTGAATTGTTCCAAAAGTGGTGCTGACCATTACTCAAGGCTTGTCTACACTTGAAATAAAAGCCCACACATGTCAAAAGGATAGATGGCTTTCCCTATGACACACAGCATTATAGGATGAGTATCACAGGGTTTTTAAAATTTTTGTTTTATTTTCAACCAACTTTGCCTTGCTTTGGACAAAATCAGGTAATTATCTGGACCTGGCTGGAAACTCCAGAGTATCCCACAGCTTTGGGGCTGTCTGGACAGCTGGTTGGGTCCAATTCAGCCTGGACACTGGTGTCATCACCCGGTCCCTGTGTTGATCAGGCTGAATCATGCCCAAGGGACTATTATTACTGCTCCTAGCCATCTATGGCACTTACTGGATTTATAGTTTTGGGAGGCCCCAGCATCCTTTGGTAGAGAAGGCTAAAGACCTTGAAAATTCAGACCCATGGCAATTAAAGACATGTCAAACTGTATTCCTTCTACAGTGCAGATGCATACTGAGTGCAAATTATTTTTGCACACTGAACTCAAGTTTGCAGCAACTAAAGCAAATTCAGGAGAAAGGAAGCAAATGGAAGAGAATATAGAAGTTTGGGCATTTTGAAAACAGCTTCAGATTTGGAGCGGCAGATATTTATTTATTTATTTACTATATTTATATACCATCCCTCTCAGCCCTCAGGTGACTCAGGGCAGTTCACAGTTGGTACCAAGGCCATAAAATACAATTAAATCATTAAAATATTATTAAACCATAGCAAAATTAAAACAAACATATATCATAGTTAATTGGGAGTGCCTCTTCTAAATCAAGAACCTCATCCCATAACCAGTGGGGGAAAGCAAGGAAAAGTGGAGGGAACCATCTTACTTACACCCCTACTGCTGAGGTCCATTTTCTAGTATGGCCAGCTACCCCCCATCCTTTCCCCTATCTTTCTCCATTTTCTCCAGTTTGGAATCGGGTAGCACTGACTCCTGAAGATATATTCTGGGCTTTGTTTCCATGAACTTCGAAAATGGAGTCCCACTGGAACTGCTCTTACGTCATGTGATAGTCAGGTTTCCGAAGTGCATGGAAACAGAGTTGAGACTGCATGTGATGAGGTCCAAGACACATTTCCACCTTGAACACAGATGGAGTAAGCGAAGGAGAAAGGTGGAAAGTGAAAGAAGAAAAGGGGAAGGGAGAAGCTATTTTAAATGCAACTGAAAAAGTGAGATGAGAGAATTAATCAGGACTGTCCCCTGATAGATTGGGACAGTTGGAGGGTATGGTGTGAGATTGCCCCCCCCCCCCCCCCCACCGCCTCTACTGCTGCCAAACCATGGCCTATGTGCAGCTACTTCATGCCATTGGCACAGAAAGTTGGGCTCTAACTTTACATTCCCATTAAAAGTCTCTCCTTATGTCAGGAAATATTAGAATAATGTTCCTAATTCATCATTCTCACCCCTTGTTTATTCCTTAGTATACTTGTGTGGAATATTCCAACTTCTGGCATGGAAATTCAGGAAGCATAACTGTTTAAATTCTCATGCCCCATTGGAGACCATTATTTTGGAGTTTTATTTTTATAAAACTTTATGAGCCCATTTTACAAGGCAAGGCTTCCTTTTTCTTTTTCCACTCAAGAACTTGGCTATACAAATGGAGGAGGAGCGGGAGGAGGGAAGAAGAATCAGGGGAAAATATCATACCCTTGGAAATAAGATTGAAGTTGCAGTATTTTATCCAAAGGATCACATATTCCCTATCTCTACCATAAAATATACTGCAATGTTTGCATTTATGTGTTTATGTCTGCCTCTGAATTTCAGTTATTTGGGAGATCTACACCCTGTATTTTTTTTTTAATAATAGTAATTATTTTTAAGTTTTCATTGCTCCACATAAAGTATGTAAATGCCTGTTGTCTTCGTCCTTGTTTGGGATATACTAATGCTGATTCCTAATAAGTAAATTGGCACCTTTTTTGCAGTGGAAGATTCTAGCAGCTTTTTTTGCATTATCATTTAGCTTGAAGGCCGAGAGATTGGTCACCACAGAAGGAAAAAAAATGCAGCTCTCTCAGACCTCTGGCTTGTTTCATCAGAAAAACATAACAGATATACTTTTTATATGTACAAAAGAGATTCAATAGTAAAAATGTTGTCTTTTCTATAGATTCATAGTAGTCATCCCAAATGCCCAAAGGGAACTAAGCCATTTGTTATATGAATTTGTCTTTCAGTTAATGTCTGAAATACAGTTTTCAGATTTAGTCTCCCAAAAATAAAAGCAAAATGATTCTTGGGTTTTTTGAATCTAAAATGTATTTTGGATTTCATTTTGGAATTTGACATAAAGCATCTGCTTTTTCACTGTGGTTCTGGCTTTTGACAATACAGTACACTCAGGACCTCATCATATTGAAGTCCCTAATGCAGATGATAGAGGGAAAATTTGCCAGGTAGTGTGGTAAATCCACGAGGCAGCGGGGAAAACCATCGTGCCATGCCCCACATCACAGCTTTCTCTGCCGCACAGGGGAAAGTGTCACTGCCTATTTTTCTGCTGGCCCCATTGTAGGCTATGAGAACATGTGTTCTCAGGGCTCCATCCTAGAATGCTTCCAGGGTGGAGCCAGGACAGAACCCTGCTGAAAGTAGACCTGCATCATATGAAGAGCTCTGTCCTGACTTCATCTTGGAAATGTCCTAGGACAGAGCCAGAGGTCCATGTGATGAGGTCACCAGTAATCAAATAAATCTGCAAAAATGAGTATATTGCTTAACTCTAATGAGCCATATTACATTGCTGGTAGGGTCAAGATGTTTTGATGGTTGAAGAAATGGATAATGTGGCAATATATCATAGAATCATAAAGCTGGAAGAGACCTCATGGGCCATCCAGTCCAACCCCCTGCCAAGAAGCAGGAATATTGCATTCAACGCACCCCTGACAGATGGCCATCCAGCCTCTGTTTAAAAGCTTCCAAAGAGGGAGCCTCCACCACACTCTGGCAGAGAGTTCCACTGCTGAATGGCTCTCCCAGTCAGGAAGTTCTTCCTCATGTTCAGATGGAATCTCCTTTCTTGTGTTTTGAAGCCATTGTTCTGTGTCCTAGTCTCCAGGGAAGCAGAAAATAAACTTGTTCCCTCCTCCTTGTGACTTCCTCTCACATATTTATACATGGATATCATATCTCCTCTCAGCCTTCTCTTCTTCAGGCTAAACATGCCCAGCTCCTTAAGCCACTTCTCATAGGGCTTGTTCTCAAGACCCTTGATCATTTTAGTTGCCCTCCTTCATCCCATCTACAGAACTTATAGATAGCTGACTTACTGAGATTCTGGCAACAGGACAATAGATTCCACTACACACGGGAGTAGCAGATTACGTATAGTGTAATGGCCTTCCAACACCTTAATGCACCTACCCTGCCTCTAATATCTGCTGCTAGAGGCATGGAACTCTCTCTGCATAACAGTAGGGCAGCCTAGCTAGCTGGTGAATGGCTTTCAGCATAAAAGTTCTGGGGATGTCTGTACCGTAAAATTAATGTAGCTTGACACTACTTTCATTACTGTAGTCAAATACTATAGAATATTCAGAGTTGGAGGTTTACAAGCTCTTTAGCCTTCTCTGCCAGAGTGCTGGAATCTCACCAAACTACAGCTCCCAGCTGTAATATAATATTGAGCTATGCCATTCAAAGTTGAATCAAATGACATCAGTTCTACAATGTAGATGCACCCTGAGTGTTTCAGGCCTGATATTACCTGTGATGATTCCATGCTTCATGCTTCGGCTTAATTCCTGGATCTATTTTCCCCTTTAAAATATCTATTTCCTACTTGGATAATATGCTTAGAACTCACACCACAGTGCTTTTAACCCAGTTGGTATCCAAGCATGCAGACCAGCTGAAATCTTTTCCAATCAAAGGGGAAAACACTTACAAATGCATGTTTGATATATCAGGGGTATCATGTGGATATTGTTGCCATGGACACAAGAGCCAGGGAGTAAAAGTAAAAGGAATGGACTGATATTGACTTGGATCCTTGCAGTGACTGTGCCAGCATAGCTTGGCTAATGTTTTTGAAGAAGCTTACAGAGTCACCGTGGTGAAGAATGAACAGCTGAAATAATTATTTTAGTGTGCTGGAGAAATCTTTGGATGATACAGAATATATCAGAAACAAAAACTCTATCTCCCTATGAAAATATCTCTGTAGTTTAGTTTCATTTAGTGAGGGTGTGTTTCTGACTTCAGTAGTGAGCTGTTGGGCATCTTTCCCCATCAGAAACCAGCATACATTTGTGGCAACCTATGCAATGGCTATGATTTTTTGTCAGTTCTCTTCCCCTTTAATGATTAAAAACATTTTCTCATTTGAAAAACAATTAGTTAAATGCTATTTAAATCAGGGATGGGCAAAAACATGGGGACAGGGTAGATTATCACTTCATGACCTGTCCTCTCGACATCATTTCTGGCTGCCATTTTTAGCTGATTTGGGGGCATATTTTTCAATGTTTGGGGGTTCTGAATCATGGATGAATAAAACCATTGTGGAAAAGCTTCCTGAAAATTGCCCCATTAAATATGAGCTAAGGGGTTTTAGAGGTCTCAAGAATAACTTTAGAGGCCACCAAAATAGAGTTTAAGGACCACTTCCAACCCCACATCTCACGTTGTTCTGTGGGGTCCTGCAGGATTCTTCCATGCTGTTTAACATCTACATGAACCATTGGGAGAGATCATACAGAGTTTAGGAGTTTGATGTCATCTGTATGCAGATGATGTTCAACTCAATCACTCTTTTCCATCTACTACTAAGGAGGCTGTTCAGATTCTGAAGTAGTGCTTAGCAGCTGTGATGGTCTGGATGAGAGCGAACAAATTGAAACTGATTCCAGACAAGACAGAGGACCTCTTGGTTAGTTACAAGCCCGAACAGGGAATAGGGTTGCAGCCTGTGCTGGATGGGGTTACAATCCCTCTGAAGGCACAAGTTCACAGCTTGGGATTTCTCCTGGATTCATCACTGAGCCTGGAACCCCAGGATTCGGTGGTGGCTAGGGAAGCAACTAAAACTTGTGCACCAGTTGTGCCCGTACCTTCGGAAGTCAGACTTGGCCATGGTGGTCCACACTCTATACATCCTGTATAGATTACTGCAACATGCTCTATGTTTTGAAGACTGCTCAGAAGCTCCAATTGGTCCAATAGGAGCAGCCAGGTCACTCACCAGAGTGGCGTACAGGGAGCATACAATCCCTCTGTTACTTCAGATCCACTGGATACCAGTCTGCTCTCAAGCACAATTCAAAGTTTTGACTTTAACCTATAAAGCCCTAAAAGGTTCCAGACCAGTTTACCTGTCTGAATGTATCTCCCCCTATGAACCACCTCAGAGATTAAGATCTTCTGGGGAGGCCCTGTCTTGATTCTGCCTTTTTTGCAAGTGCAACTGGTGGGGACGAGAGTCAAGCCCTTCTCAATGGTGGCCCCTCAGCTGTGGAACTCCCTCCCTAGTCACATTAGATCAGCCCCCTCCTGCCTTCAGAAGGAGAGTAAAAACCTAGCTCTGGGACCAGGCCTTCAGAGAAGCGATGTAATAATATAATATAATTGAAATCTGTATAATGATTACAGAATGGCCTCAGGCTACAATGTTTGGATGGTGTGATTTTAATATTGAATGTGATTTTTTTTTTAAAAAAAATGTTTTCACTTTAATTCAATGGATGCTAAGCTTAATGTTGTATGTGTTTAAGGCATTGAATAATTAACAGATGTAAGCTGCCTTGAGTCCCCCTTGGGGTAGAGAAAGGCAGGGTATAAATAGGGTAAATAAATACATTTTCTTACCTCTAAAAGAATGTGCACTGTGTGAACCAAATTCTGCACTACATTGGCTATTGGTCTGGTCTAGTAAGACATTTCTTAAGCTCTGACTTTGTGACATGCTGAAAATTACAACAAGGATTTAAAACAAATATTCTCACTTGTTCATACGGGGATCTTGGTAAATACTGAAAAATAAATGGAGCATGTGAAAAGTCATATTCATCCTCATTATCCTGAACACCTGTTTGGGAGTCAAGAGAATGCAAGCAGTATTTAGTCAGCATGAAATGAAAGGCTAAACATCTGACAGTATTAAAACTAGAGAAATATACATCTGTTTGCACTAGCTGAAGACAATAGCAATGAGCCATGCTACCGAACTTTACACAGAGATTATCTTGGAATAACAAATAACCTCAGCAAGGAATATAAATCAATTTGTATCTGAAAAAGAAAAACCCTAGACAAGACTTCCTCATCTTCACTGTGCTCATTTGTTATTTGACTGGCAATCTGGACTGGAGCATTCAAATAGCTTGTTGACCTAAATCAGCATGAGAGATATTTGATAACTGCACAAGGCCAACAGGTCCTTCCATATGGGCATAGCTTTTCTTTCTTGTCCACTTACATATAATATACTTCAGTCAAACCTACCCACAGTCCTGGACAGGTAAAGTTTATTCCAAGCATGACTATTTTATAGAACTTCGGATTTAACAAGTAACAGCAACACATACATGAGCAATATCTAATTCATACATGGTAATCCTTATCCGAGGTCTATGTGACCAGCACAGAATGTAGTCAGAGCTTGTTTATGATGATGTTTTCAGAGTCTGACACTCTATGTAGCCATGGCATCTGGTTGTTGTCCCACTCCCCCCACTCAACATGGCCCATACTGTAGATAAAATTCTAAACATACCTACCAAATTTGGTGAAAATCCATTCATCCATTTCCACATGATGCAGTAATAGGCAAACAGATAAAAACATAATATTATTGGTTGAGATAAAGATATGAAATATAGATGTTCCGCAGCATTTCTTGAGCAGTAAAGACATGTTCTAATATAACATTATGCTAATCAGTATAGCTCTCACAAAGATGACAGGACTGACTTTTAACACTCTCTTTGTCCTCTTACTATTCTGATTCCCTGTTGCTAAGGCAGGTTTCTATGGCAAAAGCCTTCAAGTAAGTAAAGATCATAAAGAGTAAATGTCCAAAACAATCTTGACATATCAATGGCTTGTTCCTTCCAAGAAAAGCAGATCAGAAGAAAGATCAGACACCAAGAAATCACTTTCTGATGTACTATATGGACTAGGAAGGTAATTGCTTTGTCAGTAATGTTTAACTTTCTGGTCAAGTTAAAGCATTTGGGGAAAAAAGTATTTGGGGGATATGTTGACGCTGCCAAGCAAACATCTGAACACTGTGGCAGCTGGGGAATTGGCAGTCTTCTTAGGCCCCTTTTGCACTACCAGATACCCCAGGTTATCAAAGCAGAAAATCCACATTGTCTGATTTGAACTGGATTATCTTAGTCTACACTGCCATATAATCCAGTTCAAAGCAGATAATGCAGATTTTATATGGAAGTGTAGAAGGGGCCACAGGCATTTTCCATCCATGATCAGGATAAAAGGGGACCCTTTTACCCTGTGTTTTTTGTCCATTGCAGAAAATCAGCACAGATTTACTGTTAGCGTCATGCAGCCACTGCACCCCACAACTTGGGAATCCTATGTTTTCGGTGCTGTGTAGATGGACCCTCAGTTAGTCTCTAAAGTTTTGCAGGATCCCTTTGTATTAGTTCCAATCAAGGTTAAATTGGCATTGAAGGAGACATGCCTAATGAGAAAGCAAAGGTGTTTCTTCATAAACATCTGCTCAGCTCATAAACCAGAACGTGTTGTTTGAATGTCAAACTAATTTCAATGTCAGACTTTTGCATTCAAACAAAATTAAAATGGGATCACTCTGACCTCATCTACAGCACATTAGTAATTCACCTGATATCTGTTTTGACTCATGAGTCTCCAACCAGCTGTCCCTATTGTGTTTCTGCAAGTCTCATGCTTGTTGGATAACCTTTGGACTAAACAGCAGGCACAGCTTGTGCTGTTCCTCCAGGCTACTATGATTGAAGTGAGATTGTGTCAGTAGCCTGGTAGAAGACACTGCTAATGCTTAACATTTTATTTTTTAGCTCGATGTTCTGCTGGGTAGAGCACAAAGAATAGAAATACACCATATTTACATAGCCATAAGATTTCCAGAAAACTAAATGTTCTGTAGCATTGAACTATTGCAGATAATATCATGTGACCTTAGCGCATCAAACGTATTATTTTCCAGTCCAGATACAGTTATCATACATTGTTCATGCATTTCACCATACCTTCATATTTTCTGTGGGTGGGCTTAGAAGTAACCATTTGAAAAGTACTACTTCATAAGTTGTAATTACTTTACATTATAATGATAAAATAGTAATTAACATCTTTCTCCATTTTGCAATGCAACCTGTACATTTTAATAATTTTGATAGTTGTGACTTTGCTAATGGTATAGGAGGAATAGCACATGGCGTAACCAATGGATCGGACTGTACCTTTTGCTGATGCTTCATGACCACAGGACAACACCATTGAGATTTCATATTTCCTCCTGCTCCAAAAGAAACATTCATTTTAAATTTAAATTAATATTTACAATATTCAAATAAATATTTTAGCTATTTTGAAGAAATGGAAAAGTGAATAGTTACTTAATATGTTTGAAACTATGGCTAACTATTTTTCATGGCTTGGAATTATGAGTGCAATTTTTCAAAAGTAATTTTGTGAGATAAAGCAATGCCCTAAACTGAACATAAATGCAAGAATAAGGCAAAAACTTAAATGGAAGACACAAAGTGCCAATCATTCACTGCAGGTGTCAAACAATGAAAAGGTTGATAAATTTGGGAGGCATTTTCACTATCTACAGCAGCCAATTTCTCCATTATATCATCCAGGGAACTACCTGTCAGTTATGGAATCACACATGTGAAGAGAAAAATAAATCATTTTGTGGATGCTAAATAAAGGTGACACTTCATGGGTCGAACCCAACTGTCTTCAAATGCTGCATATACACACATATATATCCTTTATGAAATCTGCAAACAATTGTCAATTGATTATTTATTAATTACATTTGTATTTTACCATTTTCCCAATGAACTGAATATGGCATGCCTAGTAGACTTGTGCGATCCAGATAAACCTTGATCCATTTTGGTGTCCCAAATTTCAGTGAGGGAGCCAATCCATTTTTTGGGAGCCTCCTGAATTCAGGAGGACAGAAATCCATTTTTGATCCAGAAAGTCAAAAGATTAGTTTTCAATCTGGCCCATTAGTGGCAATGCGGGGGCAGGGGAGGCTTCCCAGGTTTAAGGCAAGGGGTTAAGAAACCCTGCTTCCTGTGATCCTTTCCCTTCTGATCGGGGTATAGGGTGGCAACCTGTGCTCAACAGGATTGCACTCCCCCTGAAGACACAGGTCCGCAGTTTGGGGGTCCTCCTGGACTCAGCGCTGACACTTGATGCTCAGGTGTCGGCTGTGGCTGGGAGGACCTTCACACAATTAAAACTTGTGCACCAGCTGTGTCCTTTTCTCATGAAGTCTGATCTGACCACGGTGGTCCACACCTTCATTACCTCTAGACTGAACTATTGCAACCACTCTACATGGGGCTGGCCTTGAAGACGGCCCAGAAACTTCAATTGGTCCAACGATCGGCAGCCAGACTATTAGCAGGAGCATATTACAGCGAGCGATCTACCCCCCTGTTTAAGGAACTCCATTGGTTGCCATTCATTTTCCAGTCCCAATTCAATGTGCAGATTATCACCTACAAAGCCCTGAATGGTTTGGGACCCACCTACCTTTGTGACCGCATTTCCTGCATGATCAGTTTGATCCTTGGGGTAGGCCCTCCTCTCGCTCCCACCTCCATCACAAGTGAGAGTTGTGGGGACAAGGGAGAGAGCCTTCTCCATTGTTACCCCTTGGCTTTGGAACTCACTACTGAGTGAGATTAGGCAAGCCTCCGCCTTGGCAGCCTTTAAGAAAGATCTAAAAACCTCACTCTTCCAGCATGCCTTTGACAAGTGAACACATATCCCCATTTCATGTCCATCCCAACTATGGTTCTGTCTCCATGACACACTTTTCCTTATCTTTAATGAAGGCTCTATCCCATTGTTCGCCTCTTCTGAGCTCCCCCACAGACACATACTTCTCCATTTACTTATCTCACCCAGGATTTTATCAATCTTATTCTGTACAATTGACCCGCCCAGTGTGCTTTTATTTTATTTCTTCATCACGTTATTTTGTATCTGTTTATCTCATTTTCTGCTGTTTTCTGTATTTTATTTTGATGTTATTATTTACTGTTTGTAATTTATTTTATTTTGTTGTACTGTAATTCCGGGCTTGGCCTCATGTTAGCCGCACTGAGTCCCCTTTGGGGAGATGGTGGCAGGGTATAAATAAAGATTATTATTATTATTATTATTATTATTATTATTATTATTCTGTATTTAGAGGAGACCCAGGTTTAAGATAAGGGCTTAAGAAACCCTGCTTCCTGTGTTCCTTTGCCTTCTCTCTTTAGAGGAGACCCAGGTTTAAGGCAAGAACTTAAGAAACTCCCCTTCCTGCAATCCTATCCCTTTTTGTATTTAGAGAAGAATTGGGTTTAAGGCAAAGGGCTGAAAAAATCACCCTTTCTGGGATCCTTTATTTATTTTATTTATTTACTTTGTTTTATATCTCGCACTTTCTCCTACATTGAGGAACTCAGAGCACCTAACACTTGGCAACAATTAAATGTCATTCAGACATAATACAATATTGACTCAAAATATATAAATATACAAACACAAAAATTAAACAATACATGAAAAAACATATTAAAACCAATTACGTTAAAAATGAGTTCCATCTTATTGACATAGTTGAAATCCATTGCCATTTAACATGGTTACTCATTGTCTTCCCCAAAAGCTTCCTTACAGAGATAAGTTTTTATTTGCTTTCCGAAGGACAGGGAGGGAACTATTCTGATGTTCTTATGGAGGGAACTCCAGAGTCGAAGAGCCACTGCCGAGAAAGCTCTCTCTCTTGTTCCCACCAGCCGCATCTCAGACCTTTTCCTTCTGGTGGATGCTTCCCTCCCCATAACCGAAAGAAACTGAAAGCAGATGGGTTTTCAACAGACGATGTTCTGTTGTGGCCGGAAAAAAATGGTGACAGAGCCCATGCCGTTATGGGTGTCCGAACCAACCAAACCAGCTGAAGACTATTTTTGAAAACGGATTTGTGCACAAATCTAATATCTAGCTTACTCTTCCTACCTCATCCTCACCCCAACTTCCGTTTCTGAGGTCCTGTTCCAACACAATTATCCCACATTACTCTCAAGTTGATCTCACAGTAATTCTGTGTGCTTGATTTGCTTTTACAATGTTATAGTCAGCTTTTCATTTTTTAAAAAGACTTTAAGTTTCCTGCATGGTAGGGGGTGGACTAGATGGCCCATGTGGTTTCTTCCAATTCTACAGTTCTACATAGTTCCAGATAAGAGTAACTGAAAAACAGCAGCTGAATAAACTCAGAGCAACCCAGCTGGAAAATGTATCAACAAAATAAAGAAAACTCTAAAAGATGCAGGTAGACATTTTAATATATAATGTGCAGAATGCATGAACATATGCCCTACATCTCATACCATAATACATCTGTATTGAGAATTCATACTGACATTATATGCTCCCCAAATATCCATCCTTTTCTGCCCAGCTCTCTCTGCCCATTCTGTTGCTTCTCCGTTTTTTGCAGTTTGGAATTGAGTAGCTGTTTCTGCCTCATCCTATGTATGTATATCTGTATGTATTGTGACTATTGCCACTTGGTGTATTGGCTGTTTCCACTTTGGATATTTTATTATAAAGCAAAATAAAAATGTTATTTTAAAAAAAATATGTAGATTAAAAATAAGCAAATATTGACACCAATACTTTGGGAAATGCTCTTCTTCTTTGGAAGAATGGCCCTGACCTATTTGCTCTGGGGTTGTCTGGAATGTGGGAGGAAACAAACCAGATGCATACTAAGAGTGAAAATGGAAATGGAATGACAGCTCACAGTGTTATTTCCCATGTGATGTTTCAAGTTTTATTCTCTTTTGTGAATGAGTAATGCATCAGTGGCAGGTGTTGCTGCTGTTGCTGACAGGACCCACAGTCCTATTAGGACCAAAAAAAATCTCCAAGACAACACACTGCGTGGATTTTGAAATGTCAAGAAATTTAGCAAATGTAGAAGGTTAAGTACATGTCAGAAACTAAGAATCCTTATATATGTTTTACTACTTCAAGTGAGGACAAGTACTGCTTTGCAAGAAGAATTTGGATTTCACAATAATTATGTATAAGTGTGTGAGCAAGCATGAATGGGTGGCAGATAGGGATGGCAGTATCTGGATAAATTATAGAAACATCTAGCATTTGGAACATGAGACCAGTTTGATCAGGAGACTTTTTCAGGGAAACAATAACTAAAGAATTCATAGGAAGGGAAGAAAAACTACCCCCCTAAAATCTATATCTTTTG
Source organism: Anolis sagrei (assembly GCF_037176765.1). NCBI lineage: Eukaryota > Metazoa > Chordata > Lepidosauria > Squamata > Anolidae > Anolis > Anolis sagrei. Next base: position 233,840,784 of record NC_090023.1, read on the forward strand.
TAGACTTCTGGACTAAATCCTAGGTTAATACTAGAGGTGTGCAATTTTTTTTCATTTGCCTCATAATTCGGATCAAATTTGTTAAATTTTGTAATTACAAGACAATATCTGACACATGGGTGTGACCCGTGCCAAAAATTTAAGAATTGAAACTTACCCCTTACTTTTTGTTTTAGTTTTGTAAATCTCGGGAGGCTCCCTAAGTCAGTTTCATATTCAGTACAAGGAAGCAAAGCTCAAAAAACAAAGCCAAAAAGGTGCCTGCTTTATGTTTACTTTGTAAATTAATGGCCTCTCACCATTAAGAGGGAGGAACAGAGCGAGCAATGTTTGCTGGGAACAGAACAGAACTCTTGAAAATGTAGTTTGGGAAAGGAAGAGGGAGCCCTGTGCCAGAGAATTCAAAAGGCCCTGCCCTAAACTACATTTCTGATACTAAACTACAGTATCAGAAAGCACCAATCAGACTAGCGGAGAGAGAGATTGTCCCTCCCCTAACAGCAGCCAGCAAGGGTTCCATTGAATGTTTGAATCTGCAAAGAGGAGGACTGATGCATATTTCTAGTTAGTAAATCTCTGGGCTGGGCTGGGAAGAAATTCCTAAATGGATGGCTGCCATACTATAGGGGAAGCATATTAATTAATTTAGAGGCTGGATGACCACCTTTCAGTAGAGTTTTGATAGTGCCCTGCCACCTGGAAGAAGGGGGTTGTACCAGATGGTTCTTCGGGGTCCCCTCCAACTAGGATTCCATAAAAATGTAAAATTGTTTAATATTGGTTTCTAATATGAGAGACATTCAATGAGATAGCTGTTGTGGCTTTTGTCAAAACTTTTTTTTAAAAAAAATCCCTAAAATCAGCAGATGTATGAATATTTCTGAAAGTTGTGTGGAATGATCCCCTGTTATCTCTTGTCACTGTATAGAAAATTCAAGGAGATAGCTCTTGAAGCTATGTAAAGAATTTTTTAAATAAAAAACTTTGAAAATTCCCCAAAAATCCATTGATAAGCGAAACATTCTGAAATTTGCTGTGGAACCATTGGTAAATATGTTTTACCACTGTAGCAAGTTTCTCCCCAATAGCTTTAAAATGAGGGAGAAAGGAGCCCCTGAAGTTTCCCTAATTATAGTAATTTATGTAGAATTGTAACGAAACAGGAATGAAATTTCATTACTCTCATTATAGTAACACATTTTTCACTAACTATACTTCAGAAACACTTTAAAAACAAAATGCCAGTGCCCCACAGTTTTGTAATGACCTTTAAACCATTTTTTCATAGATTGCACATCCCTAGTGTAGTGTATACAAATAACCAGGCTATATAATTATGTATAGTATATGTCCTGAACGGGAAAGACTATTCAAAAATTGCATTCTTCTTGAAAACTCTTTTGCAGATTGGGAAGAATGGTGAAATTATTCAATCTTGTCCATAAGAACATAAGACTTAAGCCTCTAAGAACAGCAAAAGAGGCTTTTGCTTTATCCAAACTTTTTACAACTGGTGTATGGTTGAGTCAGGAAAGAACTGTTGATAGATAGATAGATAGATAGATAGATAGATAGATAGATGATAGATAGATAGATAGATAGATAGATAGATAGATTTGAACTATTTATTGATGTTGTCAGCTACTTTGTGTCATTTTTTTGCAAAAATGATAGAATACATAAAATAATTATATAAATAGGATAATGTAGACCCAAGGAAGTGAGATTTAATGTCTGTGTCTGTATAAAGTAGAAACAAAGCCCTCTTGTGAACCATAAAGCTTTCAAGACTCATAGTATGCCCTGCAGTAAAAAAAGAGAACAAGGCTTGATGATTTGTGACTTATCTAGCAATTGCTTACTTCTTGTTACAATATATTGAATATAATGAAATTCAGGGATGCAATGCATATAGGTGGCCTTTCACTCCTAAATTACCATATGCATAATTTCTGTATGAATGTGAGAACTTACCTTTTCTGCTGCATAACAAAATTTTGCACAAGTATTCTCCTTTGCTCGTGGATTTCTTTCTTCAACCCTTATGTCAAGCCAGTATGTGAACACATTAACTAATTAACCATTCAGAAAACTCCAGCACTCTCAAAATTGTATATCTGGATTTCCGGACAAATGTCCCAACATGAAATGTCATGATTCATTGGGGTGGGACTATCCTCAGAAATAACAGGCAATATTTTGCACAATCTGTATATTCAAAATTATCAGTGACTAATTTCATAGTCTTTCTAAGAGGAGTAATCTTGTATGCATGTCAATTCAGTAGGGCTTTCTGTTGGAAGGGATAGGGAAAAAAAGCACTGAAAGCTGTAGACCGTGGGTTGTATGATACACATTGTTCCTACTGTCATTTCTAAGATGCAATCCTCCATCTACAATATATATTCATTTTTTTTCCAATAGAACTTATTTTCAGACATTTGTGTCTATGGTTATAGCATAAAAATATTGCTTTCCCAGAGTTATTACCAAGCTCCATGCATATTATTTTTTGTTTCTTCTGCTCGTAGCAAGCAAAATAACAAAATAATAATTGCAATTATGTACATTAATGATTAGGGTCATTAGAATAAGGAGCATGAATAGTTTTCCTCTGCATTATGTGAAAGACAGTTATGAGGAAAAACAATTGTCTCTTATTTCTGCAATCAAAACAAAGCTTTCCAAATAAACTGTAAATCTCACTTTGAATTCACAGTCTGTATAGCAGGCCAAATACTCACAGTCTGTCAGCACTCTAGAAAACCATTTTGAAGCACTGGCTTTCATTTATTTATTTTTCATTTAGTGAGCACTTCCTGTTGGAAATTGTTATAACAGAATCTAATGTCTACAATGTAAAATGTAAAAAAACATAAACTATGCAGAAGCAGCAGGAAGATTGTTCAGCCAAAGAATTATGCCTGAGCAGTCATTTCAATCTGTCATCTATGCTGGGACTATTCATTTCCATCCCTGAAATATACCATTTAGGAGCATTGGAACTGACTGACAGCTGGGGAAGGTTAAATACAATGAGGCAGTTAATGACACAGATCATGAAAAAAAATCCATCCCATCTTCAAAACTGGGATCAAAAAGTGGCTTGGAAGAAATTTTGGATTTAACTGGAAGTGACTTCTCCCTGCTTCTCTCCTCTGCTGGCCTGTATGATGAAGGGATACTCCCAGTGGGACTCCATGGGGCTCCATGTCAGCAACATTGTGGCAGCAGAGCCCTTTTTTCTATGAAGAGTGCACATGACTCCTAATAGAAAAAAGGCAGAGGAGATGAAGAGGAAGCAGGGGACCATGGAGAAACGTCGTGGGAAGGGATACTATGGAGCCCAATGGTAGGAAACACAGTGAAACAGTTCCCTATGCTTCCCCATGATATCATCCATTGTCCCCCGATTTACAAAGGACCATCTGATGAGGTCCTTTGATTCATGTGACAAGTGGATATTCCGTGTGGACCTATTGTTTTAAATGTTATATAAGGAGGAATCTGATAGCTTTTGCTTCAAGGCAGCCTTAAGGAACACCTGTGCCTTTAATTTAAATGGCTGGTATTTGGCTAGGGCAGTTGTCTTCAACCTGTGGGAACCCAGATGTTTTGACCTTCAGCTCCCAGAACTCCTAACAGCTGGTAAACTGGCTGGGCTTTCTGGGAGTTGTAGGCCAAAATACCCACATGTTGAGAACCACTGGGTTAGGGGGTACAGTGGGAAAGTTCACTTAGGTTAGTAACCAGTCGTGCTGATGGGTATATGCTACAGCTCTCATATCCATGGAGGATACATTCCAGGACTTTGTGTGGATATGTGACCCTGCAGATAATAGCAAACCCTGCACCAAAGGACATAGGAAATGCTTGGAGAGGACACTTCACTAAGCATTGCTAGGTCCTTCACTGCAAGTCTATGGTTGATCTCTAGTGGAAGTATACCATAGGATCACCAGGAAGACTTAATAAAATGCATGGAGAAGATAGATACATTGGATATTGGTCTTGTGATATAGGAGTATCAGTATCAGAGGTTCTACAGACAAATTAATATGAGGTATGACTGAGAGGATGGAATCATATACGTGACTGACTCACTATTGTGTCTCCCGAGTGGCCTGCAGCTGACTGTGAAAGCAGAATGCTGGACCGGGAAAGGCCTTAGTTCAATCGCACAGGATTTTTCCTGCATTCATATAAGAATGATATATTCATGCTTTTAACTTCAATATGTGCTAGAAGCTGAAATTATCTGCACATACATATAGAAATTCTGGATCTTGCTGCTTGATGAAAACAGGCAATAGAATAGAAGAAAACAGAACTGACATCCTATATTACAGTTACAGTTTTGGGGGGGAAACAGAGCTATGGATCTGCAACTGCTCTGTATTTACCTATGACTTGTATTCACAACCATGACACTATTACCACCAATGCCCCCCCCCCCACCCAAATTCCACTTTAAATGCCAGGAAGACACTCCAAACCTCACAGGTCTGTTCTGTTGGAGATCCGGGTCCAGCAGGATTATGTTTCCATTCCTCTCCCACCAGCAAGCAAGGTAGCAACCATCAGAAGCTGAACCTGTCACAGATCAATTGCAGGAGAGGGCAGGAAATGTCATTCTGTTTCTTGCTGATCACCAGCAGAAACAGACCTCTATCGCTGAGAACAGCTGGTGGCTAAAAAAAAAATCATACCTTTACCTTGATCCTGACATATAATGTATGACCCTTTTGTCCTTTAATGTAAAACTAACTTGTTGAAAACTTGAAGCCTCCCCTGGGTGACATCCTTGCAGACAGCCATTTCTCTTACACCAGAAGCAACTTCCCTGCATTCATATAAGAATGATATATTCATGCTTTTAACTTCAGTATGTGCTAGAGACTGAAATTATTTGTCTCCTGAGACAGAAAAAAACTTGTTGCTCTGCAGATTCCAGGAAAATCCGGTCTGTTGCTATGTTTTGCTATGTGTGCATAATCTAGATTGGGGTGGTTTCAGGAAAGGAGCATTATATAGAAGGATGGGCACATCTAAGGACTAAATAGGTGATCTGCTGTGAATTTCTTTAGTGCATGTACATTTATGTGGTATAACAAGCTGCTTATTGTGCATTTGAGAAGCAACATTAGTTTGTGAAATGAAAACTAAGGTAGACATATGGTCCTGATCTTCATTGCCTGACTCTCATTTGTCTGCCTTGTTTTGACATTCCCTCTTGATGCCAAGCTTCATACTGGCATTTAGACAGTGAATCAAATTAGATCCTATGAACAGGTGCAGATGCGCTAGAGTGGAGTGAATGGCCTCCCGTTTTTGAAATGAACAGATGAGGCCAAAGTAAGGGTGTTCGTACTCACAAAGAATAAAACAGAAACCGTCTTTTGCACATAGATCTCAGGTAGCAACAGTGCGAGTGCTGAATGTTCAGTGGCAGATGTTGAAAGGCTGAGAACATACTAGAATCAATATTGCTTTGTCAACTGTTGGATCGTAATTATCATATAAACAGAAAAGTCGGAAATGGGGTCCCAATGTGAAAGTGAATGGATAAAAACTGAAAAATTGCTCAATAGATTTAATTAGCTGTTTGATTTTGGAAATCTGTATGCCTTTCTTCTAATTTTACTTAGGATATATCTACACTGCAGGATTAAGGCAGTTTGATTCCACTTTAACTGTCATGGCTCAATGCCTTTAGCCTTCTCTGCTAAAATATTTATCTTATCAGAAGCAAACCGAGGGTACAGTTGTAATGTATCTTTTGAAAAACACAAAGTTCAAAAACTTGGCATTTTTATAAATGGCCTTTCACCAGTAGCTGGCCACTTGAAGTGTCTCTGGTGTTGCTGTAAGAAGGCCCTCCATTGTGCATGTGGCAGGGTTCAGACTGCATTGTAATAGGTGGTCTGTGGTTTGCTCTTCTCCACACTTGCATGTCATGGACTCCACTTTGTGGCCCCATTTCTTAAGGTTGGCTCTGCATCTCGTGGTGCCAGAGTGCAGTCTGTTCAGAGCCTTCCAAGTCACCCAGTCTGTGCACCTAGAGAGGAGTCACTCATTCGGTAAAATAATACTGATGCCTCCCCAAACTACAGCTCCCAGTTTAAACTGTATTAAATGGCAGGGTGGATCTAGCCTATGTTAGCTGGGATATATCTGTATTAAAGTTCCTGACATCATGTGTCCTTCTTCTGTTCACATCTCCTTCTGTCCTTGAAGGAGGAACAGAAATGTTGGCTTTATTCATGAGAAGGGGATAGACATGGTTCCCAATCTCTTCTTCCCAGCTAGCTAATTAGTTAGAGCTAAGATTTCTGTTACCTTCCATCCTCAAGGTATTTTTCATGATAAATATTGGGTTTCTTATTTAAACAAGAAAGTAGGCTTGGTGTGATTATATTCCAGGAAAAAGCAATCTTTTTAACCAAATTGATATTTTAAAGGGAGTTGAGTCATAATACACAATTACCAAACCAGTTCTGCTAACAAATACAGTGTACAAATCCTGTCTGTGCAAAAGATAAGAAAGAAAGTATTATATTGACTGGAAACACTGTGGAAACAAGGATATGGTTGGCATCTGAATCATCTAAATTAACTGTATTGCTTGTTTTAAAATTGAAGATATTTCCGAGATGTGCATGATAATCTCAGGCTATATCTACATTGCCAAATAATGCATTTTGAACTGTATTATATGGTCAGTGTAGACTAGTCATGTGCATTTGGCACTTACCTTGATCCATTTCATGTCCCAGCTTTCAGTGGGGGCTCCCATCTGTTTTTGTCTGAGCGAAGGTCAGATTTTTGTTTTTGTTTTCAGGGCTGAAAGATCCGTTTTCTTTCAGCCCATTATCGGGGGGGGGGGGGGGCACTTCACCCGTAGATCCAAAGCACCTGGACCTACGGGTGCAGGCTTTGGCTCTACGCACCCGGGCCTGGAAGGGCCTGCAGCCGAGCGCCCAGTAAGGAGCACTCCCTACTTGGTTCTCATCTGCAGGCACCCTGGTGCTTTGGGCCTATGTGCTCAAGCCTGGAAAGGCCTCCAGCCAAGCATGAGTAAGGAATTTTCCTTGCTCAGCTGCAGGCCCTGCCAGGCTTGGGTGCATAGGTCCAAAGCCTGCACCATATGCCCGGGTACTTTGGGTCTATGGGTGCAGGCTTTGAGCCTAAATGCCAGGGCCTTGCAGGGCCTGCAGCCAAGCACCCAGTAAGGAGTGCCATGCCCCACGCAATTGATCCGAAAAGCAGGCTACCTGCCTTTCGTTTCGTATCGATTGCATTTTCATTTCAGGAGAGGCCTTTCCGTTTTGTGACATTTGAATTGATGGAATAAAACAGAAACACGAATGAAACAAATGGGACAAATTTCAGGCCCTTGACTAGTGTAGATCCATATAATGCAGATTGAGCTGCATTATATTGGCTTCCACTGACCATATAAAGCAGTTCAAACTGCATTATTTGACAGTATAGATCCAGGCTGTGGTATGTTTACTCAGAAAATGATAGCAGACTGCCTCATAATAAGGATGCAAATGCCACTGCCCCAGCTTTGGTTAATTTATTGAGTAAATAATTGTTCCTGTTCTAGCATCCACTCGCTGTGCATTCATGCATGCAGTTGGGTTTATTAGAGGAACCCTCCAGCCCTTTCTTCCTGCATTTTTATACTGAAACAGACTAATGTGGCTATCTCTTGGAAAAATTCTACCATGTATGTGGGAGATTAACAAATAAGCTGACATAAAGATAATGGCAAGTCTTCCTATAACGGCGCTGCAGATATGTGCCAGTGGTTTTGAGAAATTGCAACTACTTTGCCAATTGTTCAGTAAACTTTATTCAGGGATGCATATGTATGCCTCACTGTCTTTATTTGCCATTGCTATCCAACAGGCATACTACAAAACAGATGTGCAAAAATATCTCTGTTTTGAAGCCATTGCTTAAAGCCAATAAATCATCCAGCTGGTGCCGTTGGAGCAATAATACAGCAATTCACAACATGCAAGATATACAACAGGAAAAGGCCTCTCCCCTCCCTGCTTTTAAGTACATAAGCATTGGTGTGGAAAGCAGAAAAATCTGCCTTTCCCACACTGCAGACACATAGTGTTTATATTGCATTACAAATATCTCAAGAGAAACATTAGGTACACTTAATCTGACCGATTCTCAGTGCATGCAACATTTACATATGAATTATTAAATCTCACTAAAATTTTACAGTCAACACCTGAAAGACATGAACAGAACAATTCTTTACATCCTCAACTCAGAAAACAATATAGAAAATAAGTGACATGGGTTTTTTTGAGGGGGTATATAAAGATTTCTCCACTCATAGCTGTTCCACTCTAGAATACATGGCTGGATTTACACAGTCATATAATGCAGTTTCAACTGCACTGAATTGCATTATATGAGCCTATACTGGCTATATAATGCAGTTTCAAACTACATGATATGACAGTATAGATGGAGCCTTTGTCACTTGCGAGCTTCAACCCCAAGTAATGGTATCAGCTCATATGTAGATACTAGTTCTAAGGTATACAGAAAATAAAGGAATATGTATGTGTGAACCAAGGCTTCTTTGTGCAGTAGTCAAGTGCAGAGCAATCAGGGTAATGTATAATAATAATAATAATAATAATAATAATAATAAATTTGTATTTCAAGAAGCTCCCTGTGGCACAATGGGTTAAATCCTTGTGCCGACTGAACTGATTGACTGAAAGGTTGGCGGTTTGAATCTGGGGAGCAGGTTAAGCTCCCGTCAGTTGAGCTCTAGCTTCCCATGTGGCGACGTGAGAGAAGCCTCCCACAGGATGATAAAACATCAAACATCCGGGCATCCCCTGGGCAACATCCTTGCAGACAGCCAATTCTCTCACACCAGAAGTGACTTGCAGTTTCTCAAGGCACTCCAAGGAGACTAAGGGTGGATTCCATCACTTATATACATATACAGACACAAGGCAAACATTTAGTGCCTCAAAATAATGAAACACAGATACCCAATAAAGGTAAAGGCTTCCTCTTCATCTCCGGCTCAGGGGGGTACACATATATTTGAGTCAGCTTCGAGAATACTGTACTGTACTGACAACATACTTTTGGAGTATAACACTGTGTTTTTGCTCTTGTTGTTATGTGCCTTCAAGTTGTTTCCAATATATAGCAACTCTAAGGTAGACCTATCATGGGATTTCTTAGCAAGATTTGTTCAGAAGGAATTCGTCTTTGCCTTTCTCAGAAACTGAGAGAGAGTGATTTGCCCAAAATCATTTGGTGGGTTTCCATGACTGAGTGGGGTTTCACAGTCTGATCTCCAGAGTCATAGTCCAATGTTCAAACTAGTATGCCACACTGGCTTTGTTTCTGCTCTGCAATCTAGTTTCACTATAAAATCAAACAAGAGAAGGAAAACAGAGAGGGATACAAATAATTCTGTGGAGATTCTGTTTTTCTACCTGTAAAGTAAGGGAAATGTTGAAAGCAATTAAACTACTAGTGTAGGAGAGAGGAGTCTTAATAGCTAATAAAAACAACTGATTTTTTATTGTGAAAGTGACTGCAGGGCAAATTAATTTTTGGTACACAAGGTAAACAAATAGCTCCAGAGATAGTGGAAGCTCACAAAATGTACAGAAACAACAAGCTGTAGCATCAGAGAAAGCTGGGAATAAAAACTGAACAAATCAGGATTTAAACCTGGAAACCTATATTGTCATAGATGGGAACTCACTTTCATGCTGAGAACCACATTGCCTTTGAGTAAGTCAATTGGGGAGTTGCCCAGTAGGCTAGGCTATCCCATCTTCCAGTATGTCAGTCTCGCGACACATATGTATGAGCCACCATGACTCACAAACCCATACTACCATGCAAATACTACACAACCCATTCACTCTGTTCAAACATATGTTTATTGCCTTTCTCTGCTATATGTACTGTATTTTTTCAGAGTAAAAGTCTGAATGAACTTACTTCTGAATAGAAAAGAGTAAAAAGATCAACATGTGTCTTGTCACACGATTCAGCTTCCAATATTGGTATTACAACATTTTGTTGTATTCTTTTTCATGACTCCATCTCCCACATGTATATCTTTGCTGCAGAATCAATACTGTGAAATATCTTCTTTAACTCCAAAGTTTAAATTGTCAAGAACTGTATGTCCATTATAATTTCAACTAGCTTTATTGTGTTCACCATTGGGGTTGATTCTTCATATGCAAACACAATGAATATATACCATACTGAAACAAAGTTGTTGTATATGATTTCCATAATGCAAGGACTATCATTTAAATGTCAACTTTTCCAGGAGGGCAATACTTTATATCCTGTGTTCAAAGAATCATTATTAATGGCTGTGCTTTAAACTGGAAGTATAAGTGGTTTTGCTGGAGTGTCATTTCTCTTCACAATTTTTATTAATAACTACAATGACATGAAGGGGATCCTTTTCAAGTTTGCAAATGACACAAAACTGGAGGGAAGGCTAACACACTGGAAGATATCAAAATCATGATGGTCTTGCCTGTGATCTCTTTTATAATGTTCACTTGTGAACATGAGTTCAATGATCCTTTATGATTCACCTTTGGATCAGTATGCAAAGGGATCTTGCAGTATTTATTTATTATTTATTTACAGTATTTCTATACTACTTTTCTCACCCCTGGGGGTCTCAAAGCAGTTTACATTTCTGAGACTGAGAGAAATAATTTGATAGCATAAGTTCTCGTAGACTATAGGCCTATTCTTCAAAAGTACCAACTTCTTTCTCTAAGTTTCAATGATACTACAAGATCCTATAAAATATATGGGGTCACCATAAGTCAACAGGTGACTTGAAAACATTAACACAGAGACAGAGAAGTAAATTTTATAGTTTAGAATAAAGAAAATGGAATGAATCATCCAATATTGATCTTTAATACATTTTAATATTTTTTTCTCATGCCCTCCCTGCCACATGCACATTTTTTGCTGCAGATGCAATACTTTAATGTCTCTTGTTTAATTCCAAAGTTTATATTGTCGACAACTGTAATTTGATTAAAATTTCAACTGCTGGACATTCTACATAATCTATCAACTAAATTACAAATGATGTAATTTAATTATCCAAAATAATTTATAAATGTTTAGTGTGATTGTTTCTTTTAACCAGGCTGACCCCAAAATGACAACCTTTAGGAATTCTGCCACTTTTTTTCTCCCGTGTCAGGAGTGACTTCTGGTATTAGAGAATTGGTTGTCTGCAAGGACGTTGCCCAGGAGACACCCGGATGTTTGATGTATTACCATCCTTGTGGGAGGCTTCTCTCATGTCCCCACATGGAGCTGGAGCTGACAGAGGGAGCTCATCCGCACTCTCCCCAGGTTCGAACCAGCAATCTTCAGGTCAGCAACCCAATCTCAAGTTAGCAGTCCTGCCGGCACAAGGGTGTAAACCATTGCACTACCAGGGACTCCTATCCTGCCACTCATCCCACCCTTATTCCCCAATTGTTACATAGTTGGATTGGGCTACTGGGCCTTTGGCTCACTCCTTTAAATGTGGACTTGTTGTGTGGGTCCTTTTATTTTTGTAGCAATTGCCATTCCAGTCTAGAATCCAGTTTTAACTATGTAGTGTTTGAGTTTTTAAAACTCACTGAAATATATGCATTCTACATTTATTCCACATTCCCCATAAGAGAAATGCACTTGTTGGATGTTGTGACTAAAAGACAAAATATTTATCACACTTGTCCGCCATTAATTCACTTCTACTAGTGTCCTGGAGGATGGGAGAACATTCATCAAGAGATCTTGCCTCTGTGTACTCATCATAGGAGCTATATTACACTATGTAGGGCTGTTATTCTGTCTGTCTCTATCTTTGCTTGAAGATATTGAAACACAAATAAATTCCCTGAAGGGATTAAAGTTGCTGGAAGTAAGCAAACAGTATAGCTAGCATAAAATCGTAAAAGTGTTTTCAAATTAAGCTTGTGCTTTGCCATTTCTATTGCTTTTTCAAGTTAATCCTCCAGTCCTATCTTGCTGATTCCCAAGTCAATGTTATGGGGAATCCACTCCAACTTTTATTCTGAACTTTATAGAGTTCTCCAAGGTGCTGAACATATTTGGAGGATAAAGTCCAGTATTTTAGGCCCCATCTACACTGCCATATAATGCAGTTTCATAGTGCAATTTAACTGCATTGAACTGCATTATATGGCAGCGTAGCCTCATATAATGCCATTCAATGCAATTATACTGCATAATGAAATGGAATTGTCGACGGGGCCTTAGCTAGCTCAGATGAAAATCTGGGATAGATTCTCTGCTGTAAATCAGGGAACCAGCCACAGCTAATAATCCAAAATATTCTGATGGTTTTTCTGTTTTTACCAGAGAAAATAAGTTAAGGAACATGGCAGTTTATCTTTAAATGGCAGGAAGCTAAAGCCTGATCCATAAACTAACATAGTCGATTTGGCATGAGGATGCATGAACCAATTGCTAGCCAGACAGAGAAACTGGAGTGGGGATAGAGTTGTTTATCATTCCCTTTCTCCAGAACAAGGATGTACTTAACTCTTGTTGCTTAGCTCCTCTAAGAACAAGGTGATTTCTATTTTGGCCATGAACATCTGAGGTGGACAATGTGGATAGGAGGTAAGCCTGCATCTCAGAAAGTAGACGATGGCCCATCTGCACAGACAATGTACGCCAAAGTGGTTGAACAGTATCTCCATGGCATTTACATTATGCATGGCCCCATCTCACTCCCAACATGGGCAAAGCTGCTTAACGTGGTTTTTTTGCATGTTGGGTATATGGTGAGGAATGCGCCATTGCTTCCCTTAAGCGGTTTTGCTCTTTGGTGTGTGTTCTGTTTTAGAATCAGTCCCACTGTTCACATGGGTCAATGTCACCATCCTGCTTTTCCCCTCACTCCGTGGCATGGAGAAAACAGGATGATACTCATCTTTGTCATTTTTTGTTGCTGTACCAACAGCTCCAGAGCTCTGGAGCATTCCTAGCCATAACTTGATGTCTTTGCCAGTGTCAGGAAAGATGCCTGCATGACTTGGACAGATGAGGGAGATTGCTCCCTCCTTTCCCCCTCCCCTCTTCAAGTTGTGCAGATGCTTTTCTTGACATCAGCAAAGGCACCAAGTAACAGCCAAGAGCTCTCTGGTAGATACTATGGCAATGAAAAATGCCAAAGTAAGGATGACTGTCCAGGGGCTGGTTTGAAGCATCAGTGCCTCAGACTGGCCCCAGATTCTGTGGACTGTGTAGATGAGTCCTGTGTTAACAAAAGCTTATGCCATCAACTTCATTTTCTCAGCTAGTCTGGAAGGTGCTACAAAATCCTTTACAAACCAGAAAACTTTTAATTTTTGGTTAAAATCGGTGATAATTTCAAAAAAGTTGGCTTGCAGTGTTAGACACAAAGTTGCTGCAGATACCAGCATGGCTAATTTAAGACACAGTCATAAATGAGGTACTATTCTGATTTTTCAAATAGCTTTTGAATGCAATCCACAAAACCTGAAGGAGCAATGAAAAGAAACCCACATGGGCCTCTACCGGACTTCTCATTTAATTTATTTTGCCTTCCCAGGACTAAAATGCTAAAATATTCCTCACACCGAATTGCTATCTTAGTGCCTTCATCTGAAAAATCAGAGTTGATTTAGTGTAAAACTAGCAATTGGTTATTGACTAGTTTCAGTGTGTATTGTAACTGATTCTTTTCATAGCTTCTTGTGATATTCTGGCAACTCATGGGGAAAATAATCTCTCTCAGGTAGCTCTAGGGCTGATGTTAAAATAGTGAATACTGGCAATTGAGCACATGCATCTGGCAATAGGGAGAATTAAACAAAATTAAAACCATCAGTAGAGATTTTGAGCACTGCCTTGCCACTCACCACAGTGAACCAACCATCTTAGGCAGCACTTTTACAGTGAAAAGCCAACAGTTGATTAGATATTTACTTTGTTGTTATTGGATTTTTACTTCCAGATGTAAAGAGGGGGTTTCTGGACTCATGTACCTGGTTTTGAACAATATGCACATTGATTTAAGTAGAAAGGGAACACTACAAACAGAAAAATGTCTTGGACCAGCCCTGGTGTCTTCTCACTATGCATAACCTCTCAGCAGATACTGGAGAATGTTAACAATTTTAAAATTTATATATTAGTATGCCTTTGCTTCACTTGGGCAGCATCAACATTCCTCTGGTCAAGTATTAAATATGCTAAAGACTTCTGTGTGTCATCCAATTAATGGAAACATTGTTACATCTACACCATAGAATTAATGCTGCTGGACAGCACTCTAATTGCCATAGCTACGTATTATGGAATCCTTCAATTTGTAGTTTGATGAGGCACCAGCACTCTTTGGCAGAAAAGGTAAAAACCTTTAAAATGACAACTCCAAAGTTTCCATAGCGTTGAGACATGGCAATTGAAGTGGTGTAAAACTACATTATCTCCCTCTATAAATGTATCTCCCCCTATGAACAATTTCAGAGATTAAGATCATCTGGGGGGGGGGGGGGCTGCTCTTGGTCTTGCCTCCTTCGCAGGCATAACTGGTGGGGATGAGAGACAGGACCTCCTCAGTGGTGGCCCCTAAGCTGTGGAATTCCCTCCCCAGTGAAATTAGATCATCACCTCCTTCCTGATCTTCAGAAAGAAAATGAAAACGTGGCTTTGGGGTCAAGCCTTGGAGAATAATTATAGTATAAGAGATGGATATGGACTTATATGCAATGTTTACTGGAATGGCCCAGATTACGATTGTAGATAGCATGGTTTTAATAATGAATGTAATGCTTTTAAATATTTTAATGTGTTTTAATTTCAATGTTTATTTAGCTGTACATTGTTTTAAAGCATCAAATAGGTGCCTATCTGTAAAGCCTCCCTGAGTCCCCTTCGGGGTTGAGAAGGGTGGTATATGAATATGGTAAATAAATAAATCAATAATTCCACAGTGTAGATGCAACCCATGTCTCAAATCAAGGCTCCCTTTTCTGTTATCCATTCATGACTTGCACTGATTCAGCAAAGGATCAGTGCAAAGAGCAATCATTCAACTACTAGCCCCACTGTCACTTTTCTTTCTTTCTGAAGTTTTGTGTTCATACTGAAGAATTTGAGCCATTCTACTATATGTTATTCCTTTTTATGACTGAATAGTTGATATTTAAAATTCTAAAATGCAGCTGTAGGGAAGTGAATTATGGAGTGAAAGTTGCCCATTCATAAGCATCAGAAAGTGATGTTAAACCCTTTCTCCTGCAAAATTTTCAAACATCTTTGAAGGTAATTTTGCACAGAAGAAGAAGGAAACCCCTACATTTGATATCTTTCACTGGTATATTTCTGCCCGAGCAAACAGGCAGTACAGCAGTCTAAACACAATTATTTCTTTCATTAGGCATTTACCTTGGCCCTAACAATGCTAGAATTGTTTTTGCTGGAATTGCTCACTGAACTGCAGAAGTGTAAGTTGATTCAGAAAATTGCAAGATAATTGTTGGAGTCATCCATTAAGATTGAGGACTCTGCACATCTCCTTCTAGTAAAAACAATTTTGTTTAAAAAAAATAACTTGTACTGCCACAATTGCTTTGTGATGTTCTCTGTGGGTGTATGTTTACTGCTAATCAATAACAAAATCTATACATTCAAAGCTATTTCATTTTTTAAAGAACCCAATAGTACCTTAAAATATATTTTTTTAGCTCAGGAATATTTTTGCTAGTCTTTAAGATGCCACAGAACTCTCTGTTGCTTTCATTGCAAAATACTAACATGATTGGCTTTCTCTATGGATATTGTTCATAGCAGTAGACTGGTGTAATGTAAAATAAACCATGTGTAGTTCACATGTGCTCTGCCCACACACTGCCTTGCCAGAGAAAGAAGATATGCCACATAGGTGAACAATAAGGAACAAGTAGTTTACTCTTTGTAGTTCAGAACAACATATATACAATGTGATCAGTTGCATCAACTCACATAATGTCCTTTTATGAGAGTTATGTGGATAAACTCCTTCAGCAACTCATGAAGTGAAAACTCACTCCAAAATCAGTCTCTCTCTGTTTCTCTCTTCAAAACTGTCTTTCTCTAAACACCTGCATAGCTCAAGCCTGATCAAAAATGTAACAATAACCAAAGGTTCCAGGCTCAGCCTGCTCCCCGGGCATTTCCCAAACAGTCAGCTCAATGCATCTTATTTTACAGTTGACACACACATTAGCTGATTCCTTCCATGCTCCAACAAAGACTAAAGTAGCACTCATCCTCTAGGACTTTTGCTGCAGGTATCAAATGCGAATCAAGGTGGCCAATTGAAACATTCACACCTAGCTCCAACAGACAAGAGTTCTTTTTCCCACCCTGGACATTCCACAGATATATAAACCCAATTTTCCTAGTTTCCAACAGACCCCACAACTTCTGAGAATGCCTGCCATAGATTCAGGCAAAACATCAGGAGATAATACTTCTAGAACATGGCCACACAGCCCAAATAACCTATAACAACCCACTCTGTCTCCTGTGTTAGTCTCCAACTATGAAATGCAACCTCTTTGGAGTTGCAACCGAACACCAGTTTCTCTGTGTTCAGAATGAGTGTCACCTATTGACTTTTAAAGTTGTTATTCTGCTTTCCTTAGAGTTGCTTTGAGTGCTCTGCTGTGTTTTTATCTGACTTGTATTGAGTAGCCTGTTCACTGCATTGAACGGTTTCCCACAGGTGGAAAAGCAAGAAAACAACCAATTTTCTTCTGCCGCTACAGTTCCATATTATCACACGCCTTTGGCAGTTTTCAGGAAAAGTGAATAGGACAACCATACCTTATGGATGTGTTTTAAAGGAACACAGAACTGACATCTATACATAAACAGTATATCATTGTTCATTCATTGGCCAATATGAAATGCAGGAAGGAAATTGGAAGAGAGGCTTTGTTTGAGAGAGATCAGCAGTATAATTGTCACCCAGATGGAGCCTGAAGATGATACATCAAAGGCGCTCTCATGGGCTAATTTGGCACCTCTCTGAAGCCTCATGTTCAATTACATCATAGTAAGCAGGCCAGCGAATGATGCAACCCTGGGCTTTGCTGCTTTTGTCCTGCTGCCATAGCAACCTGTTGCTTCAAAGCAGAATCAAGCGATCACAGTGAGAGTTAGAGGAGAGGATGCTATTCTAATGAGACCTGTACTCAATAACACACAGCAACAAATAAACGCAAGGCAACTTCCTATGGAAAAAAATAATTCAGGCAGCAATAGAAGTGGAGAGTCAAACAATTGCTGAAAAAACAGGAAATGTCTTTGATGTACTCTTTGGAACAAAATATTTCATATAGCATTTGTGTCCTTGGTCTGTACTTTGTGTGACAAGAGAAAAAAATATTTTCCTGGTCAGGGTTCCAACCAGTTATATGTTTCCAAGATACACAGATTCACTGCTACAATTAATAATATAACATTATTTATATATTTTATTTATTACCCGCCTCTCCTTTCAGCTCAGGATGGGGCACAACATTGTTAAAGACATCTATAACATCACATATTAAAACATAGTTAAAATGCAACATAAATTTTATTTATTTATTTATTTATTTGCTGTGCTTGTATTCCGCCCTTCTCACCCCCAAGGAGACTCAGGGCGGATCACAGAACACATATACAGCAAACCTTCAATGCAGATTATGCAATTATGAGACAGACAAACAGATAGAGGTATATATAGGCTTTTTCTCATCTTTGGGGGCTGTGCTTGGTTCCAGCCATTGGGGGTGTTGTTGCTCTATTTCCTTGCCAAAGAGCTTTCTTTGTTTATAATCTTTCCTCCAAAACACCATGTCTAAAATACCTCCCTGCTTAATGTGGTTCCTATTCATCTAGGTGGTCAGGGAGCTGGGCTGAAGGTCAGGAGCTCACTCTGACACAGCTTTGAACTGTCAACCTTTCCATTGGCAAGATTTACTGCAGCTGCAGCTGGTGATTAACCTGCTGTGCTAAAGCGGGTCCATAAAAGTATATATTAAAACATACACATACTAAAATACCTAAGACAAAAGTTTAAACTCAATAAACATATGTCTAATATGTTATTATTTGATTTATGATGTTTATTTGCTTTTTTTTTGGTCACACTTTACGACATTGATTGTTTGCTGCTGTATGTTGTGAACAGCCCTGTGTCCCCATTAGAAATAAAGTTTTAAAAACATAGAATGTGATTTAAAAGTAATAGTTAAAAATTGACTGGATAGGCCTGCCAGAAGAGATAGGTCTTAAGTTGTGTCTTATATTACAACACATCAGATCAGAAAAAAATGAGATGTTTTGTGGAAATCTGCAAAGATGACAGCTCCTTTATTTCTGATTGGAAAACGGGAGTCAGATTGAGATTGGAGTCCTGTTGCCCACACCAGCTGCTTGCTTGCTTGCATGCTGGTCGCTTCTGTGGTGAGAGA
This sequence comes from Anolis sagrei, assembly GCF_037176765.1. Lineage (NCBI taxonomy): Eukaryota > Metazoa > Chordata > Lepidosauria > Squamata > Anolidae > Anolis > Anolis sagrei. Next base: position 233,859,341 of record NC_090023.1, read on the forward strand.
ATCAGCCGTCTACGAAGACGTTGCCCAGGGGACGCCCGGATGTCTTGCAATCCTGCGAGGAGGCTTCTCTCATGTCCCCCTGCACCACGAGATGCAAAGCCAACCTTCATAAATGGGGCTACAAAGTGGAATCCTCGGCATGCGAGTGTGGAGAAAAGCAAACCACTGACCACCTGCTGCAATGCAACCTGAGCCCTGCCACATGCACCATGGAGGACCTTATTGCAGCAACACCGGAAGCACTCCAAGTGGCCAGATACTGGTCAAAGGACATTTAACCAACTACCAAACTCACAAGATGTGTATTTTTCTGTACACATTGTATTGCTCTGTTCTGTTAGAAATGTAATATATAATGGACTGGTTGCTCTGACACGACAAATAAATAAACCAACTGCAGTGATTGGCCATGAGGATGTGCTATGGCACCATCAGATGAGTTTGCGTATGCTATATTTTTATGTGTTATTTTGATTGGATATGTTGTTAATTGCTAAATTGTTCATTTCATTTATGTATTTTACTGTACTGCACCTTATTGTATTATTTATGTTGTATTATTTATGTTGAAGATGTAACACGAGCACCTGCTTGTCTAGTTACAATGGATTAATTTCAGTTGGTACAGCTCTTTTGGGGGAAGTCATTGAACATGTAGTGGCCTCAAAACTCCAGGTGTTCTTGGAGGAAACTGATTATCTTGATCCGGCACAGTCTGGCTTTAGGCTGGGACATGGAACTGAAGCAGCCTTGGTTGCCCTAGTGAATGATCTGCATAGAGAACTTGACAGGGGAGTATGTCCCTGTTGGTTCTCCTGGACCTCTCAGCAGCCTTCAATACTGTAGACCATGAGATCATTCTGGGATGTCACACGGAAATGGGTCTCGGGGGCACTGTTTTATAGTGGCTCCAGTCCTTCCTGGAGGGCCACTCCCAGAAGGTATTGTTAAGGAATACCTGCTCACCCCACAGCCATTGTCCTGTGGAATAGTCTTTCAGGGTTCAATACTGTCCCCCATATTATTTAACATTTACATGAAGCCACTGGGAGAGATAATACGGAGGTGTGGAGTTCGATGCCATCTGTATGCAGATGACATCCAACTCTATCATCCCATTCCACCTGCTACTAAGGAGACTGTTTAGGTCCTGAACCAGTGCTTGGCAGCTGTGATGGTCTGGATGAGAGTGAACAAATTGAAATCGAATCCAAACAAGATGGAGGTACTCCTGGTCAGTCATATGGCAGACCAGAGTATAGGGTTACAACCTGTGCTGGATGAGGTAACACTCCCCCTGAAGACAGAGGTTCACAGCTTGGAGTTACCCAGGATTCATCACTGAGCCTGGAACCTCAGTCTTGGTGGTGACCAGGGGAGCTTTTGCACAATTAAAACTTGTGTGCCATTCGTGCCCGTACCTTGGTAAGTCACACTTGGCCACAGTGGTCCATGCATTTGTTATATCTCGGATAAACTACTGCAATGCACTTTATGTGGGGTTGCCTTTGGAGACTGTTTGGAAGTTTCAACTGGTCTAGTGGGTGGTGGCCAGGCTGCTCACCATAGCAGCATACAGAGAGAGGACATCCCTCCTGTTACGTCAGCTCCACTGGCTGCCAGTCTGTTACCGAGCACAATTCAACATGCTGGCTTTAGCCTATAAAGCCCTAAATGGTTCTAGCCTAGTTTACCTGTCTGAATGTATCCCCCCTATGAACCATCTTAGAGATTGAAATCATCTGGGGAGGCCCTGCTCTCAGTTCCACTTCCTTCGCAGGCATGACTGGTGGGGGCAAGAGACAGGGCCTTCTCAGTGGTGGCCCCTCGGCTGTGGAACTCCTTTCCCAGTGACATTCAATTAGTCCCCTCCCTATGGCCTTCAGAAGGAAAGTGAAAACTTGGCTTTGGGATCAAGCCATCGGAGAATAATTATAGTGTAAAAACAGATATGGAATATGTGCAATTCTGGAATGGCCCCAAATTACGATTTTGGATAGCGTAATTTTAATACTAATTGTAATGTTTAAATGTTTTAATATGTATTATTTTACATTTTTAATTTAAATGTTTATTTTAACTGTATGTTTGTTTTAAGGCATTGAATAGTTGCCTATATGTAAGCCACCTTGAGTCCACTTTGGGGTTGAGAAAGGCGGGTATAAATAGGGTAAATAAATACATTAATTAATAGGTCACACTAAGTCCCCTGTGGAGAGGGGGTGGGATAGAAATAGATTATTATTATTATTATTATTATTAGGGCAGAAAGGACATCTAGCAGAAGAAAACTTACCAGCATTCATATGGGATCACAGCCTAGGTATTACTAAGATAGGGATGTCCCTTCTTCTATATTGCTGTTTTTCAGTAACATATTGTCTCCAGACCATAATTTTTCCTCCTAGGACTGAATAGACAGCAGCTTACTGTTTAATTGAGGGTCTAGAATATCTACTCGTAAAATCAGCCCCTATTCTTTATCTATTTATCTATTAAAAAGGGATAAATTGGGACTGAACCTGTTCTGTTAGAAACTGAAAGTCATACTTTAGTACAGATTTCAATAATAGAAATTCAGAATTCATTCTGATTGTTCCTCTTTTTTTTTGTAATATACTGTTAAGTGTGCAATGTTTGGGAAGAGATTTAAAAACAGTTCATTAAAACAGAATCCCATGGAAATATTTAATCTTGGGCAATATCTGAGAGTCAGAGAAATGCAATCAAAATGTTCACTCTTATCTTGAAATCATAAAGATGTTTTACATCCCAATTATATTCCTTTCTATGTAGAAATAAGACCTTGAGCTCAACAAAACTTCCTCTGTAGTAAGAATTTATAGATTTGCTGCTTAACACATTGGGCTTACTATTGAATCTATGACTACTATGTTTCTCTAAATGTTTAACTTGACAAATACCAAACAAAAGAGATAAAATGATGACACAATAAGAGCCCTGCTGGATCATGCTAAGGCCATCGAGCCCATTATTTTGCTCACACTGTTGCCAATTAGTTGCTGATGAGAAGCTCACAGGCAGGGCTCGAGTACAACCATACAGTGTTTGGGGTGTTAGGTTTGAAAATGTGCTTAATAATGTGAAATATTTAAAAATTGGAAATTATTTATTGCCATCAACATGAATATCTGAATACATTTAATTAGTTCCAGTGTGTCCAGAAGCTGTCAGATTGGGAAAGGTTGTTATCCTAGAAATTTCTCATTGGTCCCTTTCTTCTACTCCCTTCTGCTCTCACCAATATGTACACTTACCTCCAATTCAAGTATGAATCCAACTCCTGTATTGAAGGTTAGTAAGTAATAAGGGAGGGAGGGAAGCCAAATAATAAAAAAATGGGGTGAGGTTGCTGAAGAAAACTTAATTATTCAAGTGTTTAGCATTATGAGAAAAATAATAAACATGCTATAGCAGTGGTTCACAACCTATAGGCCATGGCCCACTGGTGGGCTGCAAAACCTAAAATAAGGTCTATGGCTCTAGATTATTAAATATGGATTTCTGTGGGTGGGCAGATGGCGACTACTGGATGGCATATGCTCTGTATCAGAAACTAGAGCTGATATGGTCTATCCAATGCAATTTTCTGAATCAGCACCCCAAATAACAAAACTGAATCTAAAGTTGATCAAAAATAGATTTCTAACCCTTTTGGTACTAATGTTGGAGACTGGTCCCTGGTCAAAGTTGTTCCTGGTCAAAAAAAGGTTGGGAACCACTGTGCTATAAGATTACAAAATATTTCAACTGGATTAACACCTGGGGGTGTGCCTGGGTTTGGCTAAATAAACGTTTGGCTCCAAACTAACAGCCTCAGTGTCATCATGTACTCCCAAAGTATTTGACTGAGACCCCTTCCACACAACTGTATAAAATCCACACTGAACTGGATTATATGAGAGTGTGGACTCAGATAATCCAGTTCAAAGCAGGTATTGTGGATTATCTGCCTTGATATTCTAAGTTATATGACTGTGTGGAAGAACCCTGAGGGAAGGCTGGAAGGCAGAATAGGAGATGAGTGAGGGGGAGACACAAAGCAAGGAAAAATAAAGTGTGGGGAAAAGGTATGGAGGGGGAACCAGTCTTTCATGTTTAAAGGCCTAATTTCCTAGAAGAACCATAGATGCTTGAGGGCTAAAGAATTCATTATCTCACCCCATTCCAGTTCATAGCTAGAGCTTCCCCACTTCTTCTTTTCATAGAATCATAGAGTTGGAAGAGACCTCATGGGCCATCCAAACCAACCCTCTGCCAAGAAACAGAAGAATCACATTCAAAGCACAGATGGCTATCCAGCCTCTACTTAAAAGTCTCCAAATAAGGAGCCTCTACCACACTGCAGGGCAGAGAGTTCCACTGCCTTCACAGTCAGGATGTTCTTCCTAATTTCCTGTAGTTTGAAGCCATTGTTCCGCATCCTAGTCTCCAGGGCAGCAGAAAAAAAGCTTTCTCCCTCCTTCCTATGACTTCCCCTCACAGATTTATACATGACCATCATGCCTCCTCTCAGCCTTCTCTTCTGCAGGCTAAACATGCCCAGCTCTTTAAGCCACTCCTCATAGGACTTGTTCTCCAGACCCTTGATCATTTTAGTCATCCTCCTCTGGACACATTCCAGCTTGTCAACATCTCCCTTCAATTCTGGTGCCCAGAATTGGACTCTGTTTTCCAGACGTGGTCTGACCAAGGCAGAGTAGAGGAGTAGCATTACTTCCCTGGATCTAGACACTATACTCCTATTTATGCAAGCCAAAATCATATTCACCGTCTCCTTCTACCTCCCTACTGATGAGGGTTTACAGTAATGGGATACAGAGCAGGTATTTTATGCTGAACTATAGGGTTGTAACTGGAAAGGTTGTCAGAAATGAAAAATGAGGCTTACAGAGGGAGAGGCAAGGGGATTTGCTACTGAATTGCTTAGAGAGGTACCGGTTGTGACCTGATTTTGTAGGAATGCCCCCATTGACCTTGCTAAAAGCTGCAATCATTCAAGAAGTGAGATTTGTTATTATGCTTTAAAGAACTAGGACTTTTTTTCTTCAGTAATGTAGCATCGACAAAAACATATAATGGTGGAAGCAGCAGGCAGATTATAATAGAAATGTGTTTTCATTCACCATGCTTCAGTAAAAACACATTCGTATAATCCAAAGTTTGATTAACTATGGTATTTGCACTTAAATCAAGAAATCAATTGATTCCAAAGGCATTCTTTGCATGTAAATGCTATTGATTAATCCAATCCCACTCCTTCATTTTTCATCAAATTCTGAAACAGAGAAATGTGAGCTCAAGGAGGGATCAATACACGACTCCTCTGTATTCTATTGAAAATGGATGTTTATTTAAACCAAGATGCTTTGTTCATTATAACAGAGAGAAAGATAGGGATGGCAGCTTCTTGAATAGGAATGAATAGCCATAATGTCAATGGTTGAGTTATTCATGTGCATGAAGGCTGTCTTTTTCTGCAGTTCAAGAAAAAAAAAACCTTATGGGAATGAGCCAACTAGAGAAAGATGCTGTACATCAGTGGTTCCCAACTTTTTTTTTTGACCAGGGACCACTTTGACCAGAGACCACTTGACCAGGGACAGCTCTCATCATTAGTACCAAAAGGGTTACGAATCTGATTTTGGTCAACTTTAGATTTAGTTTGGTTATTTGGGGTGTGAATTCAGAAAATTGCATTGGATAGACTACATCAGCTTTAGTTTCTGATACAGAACATATGCAATCCAGTATTCGCTATCTGCTCACCCACAGAAAACCATATTTAATCATTTACATCCAGGCCCATAGCCAGGATTTCGATTCGGGGGGGAGGGAGGGGGCTGAGTCTGAGTGAAAGAGGGTCTACCCTAGCAAACCTTTTGTATCATTACCCCAATACCCCCATGCATATGGGATATATTGAGTATGGTGATCAGATCATAATATGAATAAACATAACAGTTTAAATAATGCACCAGTAAGGCCTTTTCACGAACCACCATGAGAATTTGGGGGGGGGGGGACTGAAGCCCCTCAAGCCCCCCCCCCCCCCCAGCTACATGCCTATTTACAGCTGTAGATCAAAGTGGGCCATGGCTGTAAATGGTCTCAAGTATGTTCATATTGGCAGCTCCAGGACATTTTAGGGTTCGCCAATTCTCCCTGCCCTGCTGCTATGATCATGGACTATCCTTGGTGCTCACACATCACTCTTGCTTTGATTGGGATACTCCAACAGAGAATCTTAGGGCTGGAAGAGACCACAAGGGCCATTCAGTTCAACACCCTATGATACAGAAATAAACAAAGTACTCTTCATAGATGAACCTCAGGAGAAGGAGAATCCACCACATTCCAAGGCAATGCATTCCATTGTAAAATATCTCTTACCATCAGAAAGTTATTCCCAGTATTCAAGTGGAATGTCTTTTCCTGCAGTTTGAATCCATTGATCTGTATCCTAGTCTCCAGCTCAGCAGGAAATGAGGCTATTCTATTTTAAATATGACAGTGAGCAGTGTATTTAAAACCAGAGTATTATTATTATAGCTGAAAGCACTAAAATTGTTTTGAAATACACTGCTGAAAAAAATCTAAAATACAGTAACACAAAATTTTGAATTAGTACAGCCTTTTTAAGGACAGTTTCATCCTATAGAGTAGCACGGCAAAGTTTTCAGGCCCTTGTCCAGGTGAGATGTAAAAAAAGTGTTCCCTTTCCTACTTTGTATAGATTCTTGAGATACTGTCCTGTTGAATTCAATGAGATTTCCTTGCAAATAAACATGCATAGGAATAGGCCACAAAATTTCTCTTTGCAGCTTGCACGGCACTCTGGGTATAACTGAAAGCAAAACACAGTCTATTGTCCAGAAATAATATTTATTCATCAACCATAAAACACAGAATAGAAAAAGCTTTGTAAATAAAACTATATATAATATATATAATGCTTTATTTTTTTATTCGGTACTCCACAAAAAACACCACAGACAATAACAAAATATTTCAATTAATTTAAAAAACCTCATATTTGATAGATGTCACACTGCTTTAATCATGGTCTATCGTGGTCATTGTTTTACTGAGTTTCCGTTTGTTTTCTTAAATCCGGTTCTTAAAACAATTGAAGTAATTTGTTATTTGACCAAGATTTAGAACATTTAACGATATCCATTAACAACAGAACAGCTCAGAAGACTTTATGCAGCCTGTTCAATGTCATCTACCACTGGAACCAGTCAAGATGCAGAACTGAGTCACTTTTGTGCATCTTCAGGAATCTTCTTGAATTGCTCATTTGCATGAGGAAGACAGGGCATTTGGTGGAAACTCACAGATCCCAGCTGTGGGAATCCATGTACTCTCTGATTTTCCCTATCTATATCAATAGGTCTGTATCTATAGACATAGATATGGGATACCACAGACACAGATAAAGTTGAGGTCTGTGAGTTTGTCTTTCATATATACTCATGCAACTGCAAGTGCCAGAACTCCTACATGCATAAAGCCACTAAGTGTAATGTCTGAACATGCCTCATATTCTTAAAGAAAAGTAAACCACAACTGAACTGAGTAGAAGTCAATCCAATGAAGAGAAATAATACTGAAACAACTACATATTTTCCATTGCCCTTTTGTTAATGTGGTCTCTTCCCTTTTCAGACTTCTCCTGGTCTAGGTACTCTAGAACCTTTGCTAGCATCTCCTCATCCACATAGGGTCTATTTTGTGTGTCATCCTCCTCCTGGGCCATTGACACTCGCTTCCTGAGTGAAGCGAGCTTATCTGATTCTTGAGTTCCCAGTTGGTTTAGATGTTCTTTGATGGCCTGCTCAAATTGGTCATCTTCTTGCATGTCATCTTCAGATGAAACTGCCAGTGGGATTTGTCTCACCTGCTCTGTATTAATAACTTCAGGATATTTTGCCAGCACTTTAGCTAAGTAGTCTGCCAAGTCTTCTTCCTTTTCATTTATTGATTCTTGCTCCATTTGTCGTCTTTCCAAATGATTAAACCAAGTAGCTTTAGGAAGCTGGCGTCCTTTAGATCTTGCAGGCATGTAGGGCACTCTTGGCAGACTATTTTCTTGATTGAGCTGATTTACAGAATAAGGGAGTTTCTCATTGGCCATATTATCAGTCCCTAAAAGATTAATGATATCTTCAATATTGAGATCTTCTGGCAGGTTATCTGACATGAAATTAAGTCGCTGCTTTCTATAGCCATTTAAAGAATTCATCTTATTTTTTGATGCATCTGAACTGTCAAAATTGATTTCAGGGATCTCATCAATGTCTTCTGGGAGGTCAGGCTCCTGTTCTTTTTCATTTTGAAGTTTCCCTCCAGCTCTCAGCATCTCAATTAAATCCTCAGGGGGGATTTGTAAATTCCTTGAAATTTCTATTAACTGATAAATAGCTTTAGGATCAGGTTGCCTTCCAAAATGTCTGGCTGCCCTTTTGTCTTCATTTTGTTTGACCCTTAGATTATCATTTCCAGCATCATTCATCATCTTATTCAAATAATAATCCATCAACTTGGAGACATCATCAGATATTTGATCTTTGTCCTCTCTTTTCATCCCATCTTCCAGGTCACCAGATCTTTTCACCTCATCATCCATTTCTTCTTCATTTTTCTCAATTTGCTCTTTACTGTCTCTTATTTCTTCTTGGGTCTGGCTTTCCACTTTTTCTTCTAATGGATTCCAGTCCTCTCCACCAACCACATCCTCATAAGCAATGTTATTCCCTTTATAGGAATCATCTTCATCATCAGCATACAATTTTTGTTCCTCGTTCAGTCTCTCCTTTTTAAAGTTATTTGGCCCCATCATTTTCCCCAGTTCCTGAAATACTGATTCTAAAGTAGCAAGGCTTTGAGGGGTGTACTGTTCTTCCACTATTTCATTTGTCCGCTTATAGGGACTATTTCTTGATTTTTCTTCAGTGTATGTATGTGGCATCCTAGAATGCTTGCGCCATGCAGTAGGCCAAGAACGATCATCGTAATCATCAGCCAATCCATCCAGAAAGACATTGTCAGAACTCATAGGATAAGGTTTTTCTTTTGAGACACTCTTCGATTCTTTTTCTCCTTGTCTTAAGGCTTCCAGCATTGACTTAAGCCAATCTGACTCATCTTCTGACAAAGATTTTCTTAGATTGTCTGCTAAGTAATGCTGATCTTTACTTTCTTTTGACTGTAGAACATAAGGGACACCTTGATAGGAGTTATAATCTGGACTTGTTTCTCCATTGCCAGTTTGTTTTCGAAGGTTTTCAATATATTCTAGAGCTTTAATCATATCTGGGCTTGGAAGCCTTTGCAAGTTTTTCATTAGGTAGTCTGGCTCTTTCTGGATGTTTTGGTATCGTTGAAATGAAGCAGCATCAGCAGAACAAAGCAGCACAAAAAGTAGGGCAAGAGGAAGGACTGTTCCAAGCCAAGAGGTTTTAGCATCTGCCATTTTGAAATGTTTCCTTGAAAAAAGGCAAGAAAGAAAAGAAATATTAATACATAGAGATAAAAATTGAACATAATATCAGCTCTTGTCTATAGAAAGTTTAACCCAAAACAAGGCTAGGGGTTATGTGGCCCTTCCAATGTTGAATTCTAGTTCCCATCAGCCTAAGCCACCATGTTGAATAGTCAAGCATAATGAAAGCTTCAATCCAACATCTGAACAATCATAAGTTTGCCAGTCCAGCTATTAAAAATACTATAAGGGCATTCTGATTGGATCTACACAACAGACCTTACATAGACACAATAAGAAACTTTTTCTATAAATTAATCATAATTACAACCTATTTATTCCTGCCCATGGCAGGGAACATGTCTATTCTTTTTATTGTGTTGAGCCTTTACCAAATCATGCTTGTTAAACAGTAAGTTTCAATAAGTAAAAATATCATTCTTAAATGTTAGTCGATAAGACTTGGCATCATTTATTAATTATTTTTATGACATCATCATCATCATTCCAAAATGTTTACACAACATTCATAGACAATAATTTGGAGTGGTTCAGAAATATAAAAACAAGTACAGCCAGTAAAATAATACATGTTACAATGAAAATAAATGAAATAATGCAAATAGAACCAAGATGCTACAAGATCAGAATATCAAGATATTAGAATGATCATAGAATCATAGAGTTGGAAGAGACCCTGTGGTCATCCAGTCCAACCCCCTTGCCAAGAAGAGGAAAACTGCATTCAAAGCACCCCTGAGAGATGGCCATCCAGCCTCAGTTTAAAAGCCTTCAAAGAGGGAGCCTCCACCATACTATGGGGGAGCGAGCCAGCAGTAAACCTAACATTAATACCAGCAATAAGTTCAATTAGTAAACATGTGTTATGAGAGGAAGCTCTTGGGAATGTAACTAAATGCTACTAAGGAAGGTGCCAGGTGGACTTTTTAAAAGAAGGAAATCATAATTTAGAATATCATTCCTCTGCTAGCTATTCATTGTACACCATGGGTAGTGGAACCCAAAGAAAAGAAGGATCCTAGTAATTAGGAAGGGACATATGGAACACAAGGCTTTTGCGGATGCCATCCTAAATAAAGATAAAAGCACATTGTTAGGTGCATAATTTATTTTACCACTTTTTGCTTTTTAATGAATATTCAGTTCAAAATGGAAAGAGGCTAGGGGCCATATTAGCCTATAGGAAACGATGGTAAGCCACATCCCATTGTAAAGAAAATAGCATTTTTTGCCCCTACCTCTTCTAATTTACTTTTCAGAGGATATTTCTTTAGGCATCCTGAGGAATACAAAATGGCCTTGGGGCCACATATGTATGGCTCATGGGATGCACTTTGATCACCCTTGCTCTTGAGTCCTATTAGCCAACCTAAACCTTTTGTCAGAGCACCTCAGAGATGTGATGATTTAAATTGTAGCAGTAATGTGTGTTAAGCGGTGCACTGTAGTTCTTATCTTTTATTAGTAATTATGTGGTTAACTATATTTTTAAAATGCTTTCTTTAATTGTTATTCTTGAGTTGTATAAAAATAAGAGTTTAACTTAATCTTGTTTGCATTGTGGTATGTTACCTTGGATCCCATCCCTGGGAAAAGTGAGATATAAATTCATGAATGGAAGAAAGGAAAGAAGGAAAGAGGGAGGGAGAAAAAACATGTAGAGTACTATTCCAGCAAAAGATGTATGCACAAGATTTGAGTCTCAGGTGTGTAGTGGTCAGAAGTTGAACATTTCTGCACAGTGTCTCTACATAACACAAAGTAGTGGGTCCCCCATGGCTCAATCCTAAGGAATCCAAGTATCTGAGAAATATTTGAAATTTCCAGATTTGTGCTATACTCCCTGAATGGACAGAACCAGATTGCTGTAGTAAAGAATTCCAAGTACGTCGCCAAACTATAGATCCCAAGATTCCATAGAATGGAGTCATGGCAATGGTATCAATGTATAGCCTAGATCCACTCACAGACCTTGGTTATCTTTCTCTTTGTACATTTCCATATTGCCTTTCACTCACTTCTTTCTACCAGACTGCTTGATGAAGAAGATAATATTAAATTTGAGGAAGAGTGAGATAAAAAGTGGTATCCAACTATCCAAAATCATTTCTATGGAAAATTAGTAAATAAGAATATATTTTATGCTCAATGCGTATTAACAGGCCAGGTATCAAAAGAAAGTGACACAATACCATTGCCCATACTTCAGCTCATTGACTCCCATTGGCTCAAGAAACCACTTGCCTTGAGTATGGCAATATTATTTTATGAATGGTAAATCTTTGAAACCTGATCACAGTGAGAGAGGTTTTGTTTTGTTCCATTTCTCTGTTTACATTGGACAGGAGTACTATGTTGCCTATCACAAATATGATCACATTTGAAATATTATTGATCAGATAAGCATTCACTTTGAGGTTTCTGTACTATCTATACAACTTCTAGTTCAAACCTGTATATGCACAGTAGAGATGGTATAGTTCATACAATAGCTGTGCTGAGATGAATGGTTAATTTCCAGAGCTTAAGATGTGGAGAGCTCTGATAAAATGGAAGCAATAGTATCTGATCTACAAGCTCTTCATTCAAGTCTTTGCAGGAACTATCAGTCATAAGCTACGGGAAGACAATGTAATGTATTCCATCCTGGTAGCTTCTATGAAAACAGACATTTATTGATGCTGAGTGGTGATGGATAAACTTGTGCACAAATGAAACTCTGCTTTCTTTCAGCTAGCACAGAGAGAAAAGGAGGTAATTGCTTCCTATTGCTGGGATAAGTAATATTTCTAGTAATCTCCATTTAAATGTAGCTAAAGGGAAATCTGGTATTTCTCAAGATCCTTCTTCTCTTTAAGGTATGGGCCAACCAGGGCAGATCATAACTATGCCACGTAGAGAAAACAGTTGTTGCTTGATTCACCTTTTCTAGTCCATTCATTTCTTTGCTATCCTTTTCATGCTGTAAAATATCCTGTTGATATACTAGTGACTCATGAAATGGGGGGGGGGGGGGCTAATGCCAGTACACACCCACTGGTCTGAGTAGAAAATTACAGTGAATTTGTTATGCCATTCAAGCAAGATAAGGGATCTTTTTTTGCACCACAGTATGAAATAATTCCACATATTGAGGAAATTAAAGTACCATCTAGTTCAACATAATTGCCATGTTTCCTTCCAACTATGTCACAAATGAGAACTTTGACGACTCCCATATAATACCTAACAATTTATTAATTCTCAAGAACGGATTCAGGGGAAAATATTGATACAAAAGCTCTGCGAAACAGTAAAAAAGATGCTCCCCTGAGAATGTCCTGAAAATAATAGAGAAGGTTTTATTCATTCATATGTTTAGCCTTGTATTTCACAAATCCTGGGTGTTTTAAGCAAAATTGATTTAAGAACAATGCAACAACAGAGCACAATGCCTATCTAATTTAAGCTGCACAGGAGAGCTTTACAGGGAAATGTATAGTGTAATTACATTTTGGCAAGCCAAGACCAGCATTTAGCATTCTTTTCATTTAGTCTGGGGGGACTTTTTCCTCTAAATATTGAAAAAAAAAACCTACTTGTTTTGACTTCTTATTTGTCACTCTAGACCATAAAACTTTGGAATTGAGGAATATAAGGTCCCACTTCAATTTTCCAGATACAATTTGCAAATAAAGCAACCAATTATAATTGTAAATTAATATTTTGCAGGGGAACATCTATGATGCCCCATAGTATGATTCAACTTTAATTTGCACCTTCTTTAAAGACTTAAGGATAAAAACAATGCAATTTTCTGTGGTAGATGCATTATCTTCTACTGGATTCTTTTCCTATGGACTCATATTTTGTTCAGGTTCAACTGGAATATTTCAAAATAAATATCTATTGGAAAACAGTCACATTTACTTTAATCTATATAGTATCCATAGAGGAGCTAGACTGTCACCAAATCAAATAGTAAATTTATCATAATCATCAATGGATGGAGAATTTCAGTTATGAGATTTGATCTATTAGTAACACAGATCAACAATAATTGCCCTTAAAGGACAAGCAACAATTCAGTATCTCCATCTTACTCACGAAGATTTAATGAAATTTAGAATCTTCTGGAGAATTAAGACTGTCAGAAGAACAAAACATTAGTTGCAATATTTTTAGTCATTTATTGCTCCCGCTTAACATTATCTCAAAAACTGAAAGCACTAGTACAAAGAACATAAAAGTTCATATATACCTTCTGACAGCAATGAATAAGATCGTTTTTCAACTATACTTCAGCACAGCAATAATTTCAGCCCCTCCTTTTTTCATGATTTTCATTGCAGAATCCCAAGTTGCAAATGATATATTTCATTGTTAAGCAAAATCCTTTTTTTCTCTGCTAACTGAAGTGCATCAGGTTGTAATTTCTGGTGATTCTGGACTATGTAGTTTTGTGGCTGCGACAGAGAAAGCTGCCTGCCTAAAGAGAAAACAGATAGCTTTGCCTTCCCTATCAGTAAAGGAGAAAGCAGATCTGCCTTACCTGTTATGCAGAAGCAACCCAAAGCATGCTCTTGCTGATCCGTCCGCTGCGAGTTTATGGACTGTTTTCAGCACCAGGACAGCTCCCTCCGCTTATAGTATACATCACCTGACTCTCCCCTGCCATACTTACGTCATCTTGGTCGCTGGCAAAATAATAAAACACCAAACATCAAAATGGGGAGGGAGAGGAGCCCTGCCGTTGAGAAAGATGCTACAGAAAAGGCATAGCTTGGGTGGTTGGGGTGAGGTTCCTTTGTACGTTTATGCCACCTGGCTTCCTTTGGGGGAACTACATACTTCATATGACATTAGCTGGCCAGCAGACAGATCTTCAGGTTGCTGTGAGTTTTCCAGGCTGTCTGGCCATGTTCCAGAAGCATTCTCTCCTGATGTTTCATCCACATCTGTGGCAGGCATCCTCAGAGGTTGCGAGGTTTGTTGGAAACGAGGCAAGTGAGGTTTATCTGTGGCATGTCCATGGTAGGAGGAAAAACTCTTGTCTATTTGAGGCAAGTGTGAATGTTGCTATTGGCCAGCTTGATTAGCATTGAATAGCCTTGGAGCTTCAAAGCCTGGCTGCTTCCTTCCTGGGGGAATTCTTTGTTGGGAGGTGTTCACTGGCCCCAATTATTTCCTGCCTGGAATCCCCCTGTTTTTGAGTGTTGTTCTTTATTTACTGTCCTGATTTTAGAGGTTTTAAATACTGGTAGCCAGATTTTGTTCATTTTCATGGTTTCCTCCTTTCTGTTGAAATTGTCCACATGCTTGTGGATTTCAGTGGCTTCTCTGTGTAGTCTGACATGGTGGTTCTGAGAGTTGTCCAGCATTTCTGTGTTCTCAGGTAATATGCTGTGTCCAGGTTTTTTCATCAGGTGTTCTGCTATGGCTGAGTTAGTCTGCAGTGCTTTTCATGCTCCTTGATACGCGTTTGGGCAATGCTGCATTTGGTGGTCACTATGTAGACTTGTCCATGGTATATGGTAGACTCCTGCAGAGATGAGAGGATCACTCTTGTTCTTTGCTGAACATAGCATTTGTTGGATTTTCTTAGTGGGTCTGTAGACAGTTTGTAGGTTGTGTTTCTTCATAAGCTTCCCTATGCAGAGATTTCCTTGATGTATGGTAAGAACAACCTTACAACCTCTGAAGATGCCTACCATCAATGTGGGCAAAACATCAGGTGAGTATGCTTCTGGAATATGGCTATACAGTCTGGAAAATTCACAGCAACCCCGGTGATTCTGGTCATGAGAATCACTCAGAGATATCTTCCTTAGAGAAATTAATCCTGGCATTTCTGGAAGAAGTGCCTTCCTCATTGACTTGTTTTTCTGGTACTGTGTAACAGGGCTATATGTACTGGAGTTGCTGGTTTGATTTGCAGGAGCTTGGAAAAGATTTTTGGTCTCTGATGATTTAACAACATCAGCAAGAAAAGGAGATATGCACTCATTGTGCTGGGTTTGAATTTTAGAACTGAAATGAGGAAAGCTGGAAGTAACTGTGACTGAAATCTTGGTTTTCCTTTGACTAAGTTCTAATATACCAGCTGTTGAATTTTTGGTATCCAATACATTCCTTTGCAAATAATGTCCTACTTGTCCACAGTTATATGGGTTGAGCCACTAGCTTAAAAACTAGTTGGTGTGCATAGAGACAGAGCCAGACCGAAATGGCAACTAAAATAGCAACCAGAAGGCCACTGGATTCTTGTCATTCCTGACTTTTATTCATAGGTATGCAGGTTGGGCCTTATGTTGCCAACATTAACTATGATCCTGACCCAAAAAAGGATTTTTGCATACAAGAATTATGATTTCCTTTCAGTTCTGGTGGTGGTTGTGTGATCCTGTGAATGGCAGACCTACAAGAGACCCTAGTATAGAGTCTTACAAACTCAGTGCAATGGCTTCCTAGATTGAGTCAAATCACTTGAAATTCAGTCTTCTTTTTCTCCTACCTTCCAATTATCCAGCGATACCAGCCTTCTCATTATATAGCCAAAGTTTAATGCATAGCACATTCCTGCTTCCTTTGAAATGCTTCAGGGTTGTATGGGAGGAGGTTTTCCTTCAGATATTTGATGCATTTCAGTTCCAGCAGCCTCTTACTGGTGAAAGAGAACAGGTTCTGCAGACTGCAAACCTCTTTAGACTTGAACAGGACTTTGTTTTCAATTACATACACTTGACTATGTGCTTTTAAACACTTATTATGGAAAAATTCTGTCCTAGAAGATCCAGGGGAATTATAGTGAGATTGGAACAAACTCCATCATTAAATATTATATCAATATTTATTAGTGTTGTCAAAGGCTTTAATGGCTGGAATCATGTTCCAGCAGTATTCTCTCCTAAAATTTCACCTGCATCTGTGGTTGGCATCTTCAGGGGTTCCTAAATTAAAAATCCTATCGAAACTCCTTATTTTGATTGCCCAAGGTCTTTGCTTATGAGCAGAACACAGAGGGGCAAAAACCTCCATTGATAGAAGTCTGAGAGAAAACTATAGAAAATGTTCTTTTCTTCTCTCTTCCTGCTGTCATGAAACTGAACATGAAACATAATATTAATATCTTGGTCTGGCTTTGCTGCCTGGCTTGCTCAGTAGAAGCTGGGATGAATTCAGAAATTCAAAAGATTTCTTCTTTCGCCTACTGGGTTGCTATTCCCCACTTTCTATAAAGGAACGCAAAGAAAGCACCACATCAAGAAAGCAGCAGAAGAAACCTCCAAGGTGTACAAAAGTTCATGCCTTGTCCAATAATTGTTGCGTAATATAATTCTTCCTCAGGGACAACTGTGATTAAATTGTTCTAAAGAGAACTGACACCATAAAAACCAAGGGAGACAACATTCAATAGCAGCTCTGAATATACTGTTCAATAGGCCTGTGCGGTTTCGTTCGTTATTTCGTTATTTCGTTATTAATTCGTTATTTTTACCATATCCGACGCGATATCAAAACACTTTTTTAAACCCGGAAGGGTTTAAAAATATTGAAACAGCAGCCCCATATATTTTACGAGCTTCAGCCCGTGTCGTTAATGGGATGGAGGCTGCTGACTGTGCTGCTGGTGCCTGGGAGCCAATCCGGCGCTCCCAAGCACCCCAGCAGTAAATGGGGCGGGCGGGGCGAAGGGGCGACGCGAGCCCACACCCAGTGAGCCAAGCACCGCCCCTGCCTGTTGGGCGCCCGGCCCGCGCGCGCTCACCCTTACACCCGGCCTCCGCACGCCATCCAATTGGCTCCGGCTCCTGCGCCCTCCTCCTCCTCCTCCTCCTCCTCCCAGCTGTGTTGCAGCCAGGAAGTGCCAGGAGGAGGAGGAGGAGGAGGGCGCAGGAGCCGGAGCCGATTGGATGGCGCGCGGAGGCCGGGTGTAAGGGTGAGCGCGCGCGCGCCATCCAATCAGCTCCGGCTCCTGCGCCCTCCTCCTCCTCCTCCTCCTCCCAGCTGTGTTGCAGCCAGGAAGTGCCAGGAGGAGGAGGAGGAGGAGGGCGCAGGAGCCGGAGCCGATTGGATGGCGCGCGCGCGCGCTCACCCTTACACCCGGCCTCCGCGCGCCATCCAATCGGCTCCGGCTCCTGCGCCCTCCTCCTCCTCCTCCTCCTCCTGGCACTTCCTGCAACACAGCTGGGAGGAGGAGGAGGAGGGCGCAGGAGCCGGAGCCGATTGGATGGCGCGCGGAGGCCGGGTGTAAGGGTGAGCGCGCGCGCGCGCCATCCAATCAGCTCCGGCTCCTGCGCCCTCCTCCTCCTCCTCCTCCTCCCAGCTGTGTTGCAGCCAGGAAGTGCCAGGAGGAGGAGGAGGAGGAGGGCGCAGGAGCCGGAGCCGATTGGATGGCACGCGCGCGCTCACCCTTACACCCGGCCTCCGCGCGCCATCCAATCGGCTCTGGCTCCTGCGCCCTCCTCCTCCTCCTCCTCCTCCTGGCACTTCCTGCAACACACCTGGGAGGAGGAGGAGGAGGGCGCAGGAGCCGGAGCCGATTGGATGGCGCGCGGAGGCCGGGTGTAAGGGTGAGCGCGCGCGCGCGCCATCCAATCGGCTCCGGCTCCTGCGCCCTCCTCCTCCTCCTCCTCCTGGCACTTCCTGGATGCGGTGGGATAATGTTTTGGAACACAGGTCTGCATCATTTGATTTTAGAAATAAATAACTTAATAAGGTAGCTACTTTTAATTACGTTTGAGAAACAGTTAACTTTTCTAAATAATAACAATGTTCGTAATTTATCTTTGGAGCTTTGATTCTATAACTATTTAATTTTTGAAATTAACTTTTTAGGCTTTGTGGGGGACTTCCCTTTTAGCAGTACATTCACATCATGTTTAATTCAGAGGTCTGTTGGAAACTAGGCAAATGGAGTTTATCTATGGAATGTCCAGGGTGGGAGAAATGAAAGCCATTCAATGCTAATCAAGGTGACCATTACTGCAACATTCACACTTACAAAATGTTTTGTAAATATTTACGAAATTTCGTAAATAACAAAACATTTTTTTGGAAAGTTTTGTAAATATTTTAAATATCGAAACAAAAAAACACCCCAATTACAAATCGATTTTAGAAACAAATTTTTTCTTGATCAAACAGGCCTACTGTTCAACTGGGACTATGCAATAACCAGAGCCAATGACCAGGTACCATTTGCACAATTAGAATTATAGTTTTTTTTTTTCCAACTGGTTTGGGGATGTTATCCAGATCAAATAGTAGGGAATGGGGAAGTAATCCAGATCAAGACCCCAAGAAAAGGATTAAAGCTTCCTAATCACTACCTCAGGCTCCTGATGTAGTTTACTCCCCCTATTCTACCTCACCGTGTTGCTTGTTATTTATTGTTTAAAAGTTAGGTGTTGCTTATTGCTGTTTTTGTGTCAGTGGCACTGCATCTACTTTAACTATTCTTCATCTATATTAAGATAATGAGCTCCTATGAAAATGAGAAAGATTACATATATAAGAAGGTTACACATGAACCCAAGACATCTTCTTTCCCTCTTTCTAAATTTTTTCCTTCCAATAACCTAAAGTATAATCTAATAATCTATATACATATTGTTTTATTTAGTTGCTTTGTTCAACTATACTTAGCTAGATGAAGGAGCCCCCGGTGGCACAATGGGTTAAACCCCTGTGCCGGCAGGACTGAAGACCGATAGGTCACAGGTTCGATTCTGGGGAGAACACAGATGAGCTCCCTCTATCAGCTCCAGCTCCCCATTGCGGGGACATGAGAGAAGCCTCTCACAAGGATGATAAAACATCAACACATCCGGGCATCCCCTGGGCAAGGTCCTTGCAGACAGCCAATTCTCTTACACCAGAAGCGACTTGCAGTTTCTCAAGTCACTCCTGGCATGCACACACACACACACACACAAGCTAGATGAAAAATAGGTTTATAGATAGATATCTGAGAAAATGAGCCAATATTTCTCAGTTTTATTAAAATAGTAAGCTACTGGAGAATGTAAGAAGAATGCCAGATCTAAATGTCATCTTCTATGTCTAGTTCTAAGGACTAGGATTTCCAGTAGAGATTCAAAGTTCCAATCTAGACATTACCATACAGCTATGTCATCAATCCATTATATAACTATATTGTCATGGCAATACCTATGGGTTATATTAACAACAACAACAACAACAACAATAACAATAACCTTTATTTATTACCCACCCTCTCTCCCTGAAGGGACTCAGGGCAGTGACTCTAATTTGGGTAGATGGATACAACAATGGTGGGAATTCATCATCTTGCCAGATGTACCCTATAGTTCATTGGCTCTTTTCCCCTTGGCAGTATAGCCAACAGGGAGGAATGATGGGGGTTGTAATATAATTTCCATCTTTATTGACCACTAGAGTGACTGATTTTCTCTCATGGTCAGGGTAGTACACAATGCAGAATCTATTGTGTCCTTCTTTCCCTCCAATTCCAATAGCAGCTGTGTTTTCGCAAGCACTATGGCTGATGGCCTACCTCAGTGAGTTCAAAAATTCAATGACCGGTTGCAAATATGCTTAAATTTCTACATTGTAGTATCCTTAATCGAAATGATCAGCTTGCCCATTATCACTAATCAAACATCTTCAGCAGCTAGTTTTCTGTGACAGGATCAATGTATATTTTAACTTTTGTGCATAGAGTAATCTTGCAGCTGTGATCATATATTATCGATTTCTTTCACATTTCTTTTCATGTTTCTCACCACAAGCTTCCTCTTTCTAATGTAATTATGATTTCTCACATTTCAACTAGTCTTTCTGTGTAACAATAACATGTAGTAGTACAATCAAGTTCCTTTCAACACTGCTTGAAGTAGCGTTTCTGGAAGGGATGAGCAGTGAATGCATGGACAACTGAGTGAGTGCCTGCATGAGTGACTGAGTGAGTGGCTGGGTGGATGGATTGGCGGGAGGCTCGGTGAGTGAGTGAAGCGGGTATGTCGGTCTTTGAGCAGGTGGGTGGGGTGGATGGACTGGTATGTCTGTTAACAGACAGGTGTGTCTGTTATGTGAGAAAAACAAAAATACCATTTTGGGGACTGCAAAAAGAGGGGGGGGGGTTGCAACTATTACACGATGGCGACTATTATGTGATGAAATTCAGCAATTTGATCCAGGAACCCTTGGAGCTGGGAAGCCACTATAGTCTCCAATATTTTGGCCCCGGATGGTATGTTGGACATTCATAGAATGCAAAGTATACTTGGAAGAGAAACTCCACAGGGGAAGTTACTTTTGTTCAAAATGCTTTGGAAATCCTGGCTCCAATAGGATATTGAGAAACCTACTTTTAAAACAGTATTTTAAAATTTTAATTAACCAGAATCCTCCATACCTACTGAGGTTTGAGGTATTTTGGTCCATAAAAAGTAACTTTTCCAAACTCTGATTTTAATGCTGTGAAACAACAGCTTGCATGGTTCTGCTCTGATAGATTCCTACAACAAGGAATGATGGATATGAGCCTCCAGTCACCTCTTCTGAATTTTCTCTTTCTTTCCCTTAGTTAATTCCTTACTGCATGATCTCTTTTTCACAAACACCAGCTTTGAGTACCTTGTGCCAGTGAAGACTTTGTGCCATTCACTATTCTCTTTCTTCTTTTTATTCCACACTTCAAATATGTTTATCTGTTTGCTGCATGATTTAATTGTATTTTGTTTCTTCAGTTCAAACCAGGTGGCATCATTATACCTAAATTATGCCATCAGAAGCTATGTTCAGACAACTCTTCTCTTTGTATACTTGGTAATACAGTCAGTCAGCCTTCTGTATCCATAAAAGCAAACTTTGATTTTGCTATTATTATAAAGTACATTGTATATTATGGGACTTGCATGTTGGTAACTAAAGGTGAGGAGTGCGTGGAGCTAGAACTTGCATATACCAAGGGCCCACTGTATGTCCATTAAAGGGAAAGGTTTCCCCTGACATTAAGTCTAGTCATGTCTGACTTTGGGAGGTGGTGTTCATCTCAATTTCTAAGTTGAAGAGCTGGCATTGTCCGTAGACACCTCCAAGGTCATGTGGCCAGCATGACTGCATGGAGCGCCATTACCTTCTCACAGAAGCAGTACCTCTCACCATGTATAAATATGTGAGAGGAAGTTATAGGGAGGTGGGAGCAAGCTTGTTTTCTGCTGCCCTGGAGACTAGGATGCGGAACAATGGCTTCAAACTACAAGAAAGAAGATTCCATCTGAACATTAGGAAGAACTTCCTGACTGTGAGAGCTGTTTGGCAGTGGAACTCTCTGCCCTCGAGTGTGGTGGAGGCTCCTTCTTTGGAGGCTTTTAAACAGAGGCTGGATGGCCATCTGTCAGGGCTGCTTTGAATTCGATTTTCCTGCTTCTTGGCAGGGGTTTGGACTGGATGGCCCATGAGGTCTCCTCAAACTCTATGATTCTACCTATTGATCTACTCACATTTGCATGTTTCCGAACTACCAGGTTGGCAGAAGCTGAGCCTAACAGCTCAACCCACTCCCCAGATTTGAACTGCTGACCTTTCAGTCAGCAAGTTCAGCAGATCAGTAGTTTAACCCGCTGCACTGCTGGAGGGGCCTGTATGTTCATTGTGTGCGCACACACAATGATCCAAGATATCAATCCCTTGTTCCAGTTTTATGGCCTATGAAGTCCTCCAAAGCTCTCCACATCCTACCCTCAAATGTTAAAATATGTTGTGACATTTCCCTGCTGTCATCGGCTTCCTCCTGTGCCATCTCTAGGTTTTTCAATGAAGATATGGGTAGATACCTCATCAGACAAGGTTTTTTTTCCCCGTTCCAGTGCACTGCCTAGTCTGGTAACACTGGTGGATAATGTGGGAAACCATGGGGCAATGCCCAACTTCATCCCCTTATTATTCTGGGTTGTGGACCACGACATTTCCCCGCTGTCATCAGCTTCCTCCTGTGCTGTCCCTAGGTTCTTCAATGAAGATATGGATAGATACCTCATCAGATGGGGATTTTCCCCCATCCTAGTGTATTGCCAGGATGAAGCCCTATGGAGACCTGCCAGAAGTAGCTCTGCATCATATAATGGGCTGTGGTAGCGTGGCGAAAAACTGATCTGATGTGGTTGTAAGTTGCAACCACTGTTGCCATTCAAATTCAGTCTTCCATAATAATGCCAGCATCTGATATGCATTTAACTTTGGACTACTCCAAAGATAGAAGAAACAGAATTGAAGTTATAAATGAGACAAAGACAACTTTTCGATAATAGGTTTATTAAAGAAGTGATTTCTGGATACAAATGTGATGCAAAATGTACTTTTACTTGTTATTATTTATTTACAATGTTTCTTAACCCAAAGACTTCCTGGATAATGTATGAAAGCATGAATAAAACTATGAATGCATGGATATAAAAACAAGGCACTCTTCCCCTTTTTGAATTCATATAGAAGATCGTGCATTGAATTTTGCCCATTTGAAAAAGGGTCATGTTTCCTCCAGAAAGAAGTCAGGTTGCTTTATTAAGGCAAACACTTACTGACTGAGAGTTTTTTTCCCTCACTCTTCTTTTATTAAATAGGGTCAATGTTTTTATTTTAAATTTTTAATGAATTGTTTTTAAATTCAATTATCTGTGCTAAGTCTCTGGAGATACAGTGTTAACTACTCAGATGAATAAATGAAAAGAGGAATGCTCATGCTAAGCCCTGCATTGAAAACAAAAAAGGCAAAAAAAAAAAAAAAAGGAAAACTCCAGCTGGATTGATAGAAATTATTTTCTAGAGTCAGTGTGGTGTAGTCGTTTGAGTGTTGGAGTAGGACTCTGGCATTAAATCTACAGTGATGTACTCCAAGAAATCCTCCTAGAGATCCCTCTGGAATTAGAACAGTATATTTATCCATCTCAGCTAAGACCATCAACGTTGCCGTCCAAGCATATGGTTAGGTTACCATTGTCAAATCTTATAATATCTATACCTATATCAGACTTGCTGGAGTGATCAGATAATGCAATAATTTTCCCAAACTTTTTTTTTACTCTTCCACAAAATAAAACTACAAATCCCAGGACTCCATAGGATAATGATCCCATAGCACTTTGTCCTCCAAAGCACTTTACATTTTTTTTTAGGTCTGCTCGTATGCCCTTCCACAAATGCCACTATCACCTTTTCGTCCATGTCCCAGCATTATTTCCATTTTAACTTTACATTTGGCCTTCCCACTGATTTTAATTGCGTGTTGTCTTATTGATAATGTTGTATATTTTATTGTCTCTGTTTTTATTTTAATTGCTTGTACTATTGTTGTTTTGCTTGTATTGTATTCGGCCTCGGCCTCATGTAAGCCGCACAGAGTCGCTTGGGGAGATGGTAGCGGGGTACAAATAAAGTGTTGTTGTTGTTGTTATTATTATTATTATTATTATTATTATTATTATTATTATTGGATGCAACCTTAGCAGTAAAAGTGATACCAAATAGCTATAACTGTAGAGTGTAACTACACTCTAAGAGTATTTCATATATACTCACTGTGAACAAAAAATAGATTTGTTTTTTATGCTTTTTGCTACCAGGTTCCATATTATTGTGAATGGTGTGGATTTGGAACTTTTAAAAGATTGATTCAAAAACTGACTAGTCATGGACATTGCAATTGCAGGATAAAGGGGACGTATTGAAGAATAAACACATACCTTTTCAACAGCTTCCCAAACCTAATCCTAACCCTAATCCTACAGGAGTACAATGCCTCACTGGGAAGCCAACCCTTTCCTTTAGGATAACACTTTACTTTTTCTCCTACTGAAGGATGGTATGAGAAAATAAACTGTGTGCAGTCAGAAACATCACCTGGCCTAAGCAAATATGTCATGTGATCTACATATCTAGAATGAGGAGTTGCTTGCTTGCTTGAATCTCTATTGAAATGTTTATTTCTAAAGAACTGACTCCATGACTGAAAAACCCACCATGAAAATGCCAGTGTGCTCTTTTCTACATTACTTTTCTATTTCAGTTTTAGCCACCAGCAATTCACATCCCACATAACTAAGTGAATGTGAACTGTTACGTTGGTTGGTGAGGGTTTCCTATTTTTCATGCCTTGAGCCACTTTAACAACAGTAAACTGAAAACAACGCAATATCAGCATGACATTTTTAAAGTGTAACACTTCAAAATAATGATGTATTTTAAAACCTGTCTTTTCTCCCACCTTCCTTCTTTGATATAATTTAGGTTACTTCCTCTACGAAAGAGTGCCCTTTCTAACATGATGTGCTCAAAGTATCGGTCCCTACTTAGCATAAGCATTATGAGCAACTTTTACGTACCAGCTAGCAAAGTTTAAGAGTCCTCTGGGAACTTGACTGAATCAAGCTGTCATCATTTCAGCGCAGCTTTGAGTCAGACATCTGACAGCAGGGGAGATAAGACAATGAGAGATTCTGAGTCATGCTGTACAGAGCGGTGGAGGAGGGAGCAAGCATGAATGAGTGGAAATGGCACAGTGAGTGCAGTCATTTCTCCTGAACAGAATAGCATTTATTTTTAGTTCTCTAAAATGAAGAAAGAGAATATACATATATGTTGCTTTTTAAATCTGTTAGGGATACATTTGGGGATGCACTGTAGATAGTTGCCTACTGGGTTGTTTCCCAACTGTTAAAATGTGGGTTCTTCTACTATGGCTGTGCACAGCAGCTGGGATTCCAAAAAACTGAGCTCATTTAGGAAAGCAATAACTGCATTAATCGTTGGGAAGGAGACTGGGGAGGCACAATTAAACTCAGCTCTCCCATCTCCTTTCACCCTACAATTGATTGGAACTATTGCTAACTTCCAATGAGTCAAGGGGAGTAAACTACACACACAGTGGCTATACGTGGGCATGCTTAAGTAGGTGGTTATGCAATTGCTTATGATAGTAGCTAGAATTCTGTAAGGGATGTAAACATGGAAAGTTTTGCAAAGCATCCCAAAAAGTTGGGTAACTGACATATTCTGCTTATGACACAGAAGCAGAGTTGTGCAGTTTAACAATAACTTGTCTTTGCCACCTGTGCATTCTGCATTACATGTTTATGTTATGCATCCTGTAATTTGCATTGCAATTGTGTATTGTGCATTGCACAATGGTACCTACTAGCCATTGACATGTGTTGCACATTGTTGCTAATCTTCAAGGAGGTTGCATAACACTCAGCCTATCCCTGTACAAAAGTATTTACACCACACTAAGGGGATGCTGGACTGAGACCAGTAGGTAGTTGCTAGATTTATACCATTAGAAAATGGAACAGAACAAGGTGGAGAAGATTTGAATATATGTTCTTTAAATAACTAAGGTAAATGTCTTTATTTATTTTATTTACATCATTTTTACCCCACCAATATCAACCCAAGGGTGACTCAGAGCGGTGAACAATTGGCACAATTCGATGCCATATATAAAATACATACATCAATAAAACTAAAACATCACATTACAATGTATCTAAAAACATCAAAAGAGTGAACAATAAAAAATTTAAAACTATGTTGTCAAGTTCCATCCTCATCCATTCTGTCATCTTAGCCGTTCCTAGGTCGATTTTCAATTCAAGTTTATCTGATTAAGCTGAGGCTCCAAAGGCTTGCTCAAAGAGCCAAGTTTTCAGGGGGTTTTTGAAGGTAAAGGTTTCTCCTGACATTAAGTCTAGTCATGTACCATTCTGGGGAGTGGTGCTCATCTCCATTTCTAAGCCAAAGAGCTGGCATTGTCTGTAGACACCTCCAAGGTCATGTGGCCAGCATGACTTCATGGAGCACCATTCTTTAAATATCTTGTATGAATTCTCTTAAATCTTTTATTAGTCCAGAGCTTGGAAAGTTATTTGCATTGCAAGCCCTGTGAATCTCCATCTAACCACAAATGTGTCTTCATATTCATTAGCCTCTCTTCTGAGTCTCCCAGGTAAGATAGGACAGGGTACAAAGGAATTATTATTATTATTATTATTATTATTATTATTATTATTATTATTATTACAGCTCCCCTTGTAAGCAAGAAAATGGTCACAAAGGCTGTAGCAATGATGCAGAGGGCCCACCCAAAATTGATTTTCCCTTTCTAAAAATTGATCTCTCTTTCAGCTCAAAAGTGGAAAAAGAGATCCTGTTTCTCCTATGCCCTTCAGGGCATCCCCTTTGCCTCATCCAATAATATTATAACAGCAGTCTTGTTGTTCTTAAATGCAAGTGCTATTTTAAACTTATGATTACTTGATACTGTTTGTTTTAGCCAGGTTGAACTCTTATAACCAAATCTAGGATGTAAATGCTATCAAAAAATCAATAAGACACAAGATAGAAAGTGCACAGAGATTTATGTCCAGTCAGAGATAGATAGATAGATAGATAGATAGATAGATAGATAGATAGATAGATGATAGATAGATAGTCATATAGAGTGATATAGATAAAAGTAAGATATAGATAGTGACATTGTGGCATAGATAGTAAAAATAATAGTAGTCAGATCTGATATCTATACGGTAAAACAACAGCAGTCACATTTTGAGTTTAAGAACAGAGCTGCAGGAGCTTATAGGATTTCCTTTTACAAAGATTTACAGGGGTAACCAAAGGAAAGGAAATTCAGTTTGTTTCAATAAAACGTTTTACTTTTTTAAAAAAACAAATCAATAAGTCACAGGACTAGAACTGTTTATGAATAGCTAGTTAGTTGAAATTAACTTCTTTCCCTAATAATATAGTGATACAAAAGAATTATAAAGATATAATTAACTGTTTATGAATAACTCATTACTTGAAATTAATTTCATACCCTTGTAATATAATGTCTAACTGCATTGGGGTATAGCGTGGTTTCCAGACAGTATGGTCGTGTTCTAGCAGCATTTTCTCCCGACATTTCGCCTGCATATGTGGCTGCCATCTACATCTCCACACAACACCCCAGTGATTCTGGCCATGAAAGCCTTCAACAATACATCTAGCTGCATTATATTATCATTGTATATAGTGAAGTTATAACAAGTGATAACTTCACTATAAGAAAGAAATAATAACTCCACAACTTCATTGTCCAACTATAACTGTAACTTTGAAACTACTATTATTATTGCAGTGCATGCCTCACTATATGATGCTGAAAAAATCTCATGGTCCATCTGTTGCCTTCTAATATGCCTCATGCAGCTGAATGAACATGTTCAGATTTCTTAAGCAACTAAAAGTAATTGTTTTTATTAAGATCAGGAAGCAACTAATCCGCCCCAAGTCCCTTTGGGGAGATAGGGTGGAATATAAATAAGGTTCTATTTTATTATTATTATTACTATTACTAACTACTGGGGACGTACACTTAAACTTTTGGAAAGGCATGACCTTTTAGAGATCATTACCTTTTGGAAAACCAGACTCTTAGTAACCTTTTGGAGAAAAATGGCATTCACAAACATGTGAAAATCATTACCTTTTATAAAAGTATGATCTTCCAGAAAAGAGCCAAAAACCCATTTGAGTAAAATCTTCTCTTCAGTAGTATATGTCCACATGTATTTATGCAAGGCAATTTGGTTTAGAATTGTTAGACTGATAACCTAGTTGTTTCTGATGTGTCAGGAACAGAGATTATGCCAAAGCACAAATTATAGCAGTTCTTCAGAAGTATTCTTTTCAGTGTCCAAAAACATCTACTCTCCCATAAAACATCTCATTTCCATATCATGCTCTCAAGATTCAAAATAGACTTCATTAAAAGTAACATATCTGGTTTACTCACAACCTTCATGTATTCAGTATACAGGTACATAACTTGCCAATCCAGTTACAGATATGTTTGAAGTTGTTTCTCTGTGCAGGTAACACACGGCATCTTTCTTATGTTCTTAACAGTCCAAAGTCTAAAGCATCTCATGGAGTCTGTGCTGTAATGGAGTCTGAAGTCTCTCAACAGTCCCAGATATGACCATGTGGTCTGCAGCCCCTCCCACAACCTCAAGAAACATAGAGTAAAGGGAAAGCTGCATACCAAAACATACACATACAATACAGTAAGCAAACAGAATAATATCCAAAACGAATTACTAGTGGAGGCTTGAAGAAGGTTGTCATTTCCAACATAAACTTAATTGCTAGTTGATCTAGACTAGACATGTGCATTTTACTTATAAATGTTGGTTTACTTTTAGTAGCTGATTCAGTGAATCTTCTGCCATTTGAAAGAATGATATGATCTATGTCTTTAAACAATGATAAATAATTACTTTTAAATAACAACTTTGAAACAAATAAAAACTATGTATGCTGCAAGTGAATAAGCTACAGCTATATTTAAGCAGAAAGAAATATTTTTAAAAGTATTAAAAAACAGGAAAAGACTCTGCAGGGTGAGTTGGGGAATACAGTGAAGGAGTCCAGAGATTACATTCTTGACTGGATCTGACATGAAGTCTTGAGGAAATGTAATATGCATTAGGTCATACTTCACAGTCTTGGCTGCTATGTCCAGTGGGACAAATGTGTAGCACAGGACATGTGAGAACTGCATAATACTATTAACCTTCACCTTAAGAAACAGAAATAACAGATTTTAGTGACAATGACTCATATGACTATCCCCTAACGTTTGTATAGAAGACATCAAAGATAAAGCTCTACTGAACATTATGTACATGCCTTCCTATCCTCTAGAAACAAGAAGAATTAAAGTTTAAAGCTTAAGCAAATGAAAGCAGCCAAAGGACCAACAAGTTCAGCTTCCTTCTGCAAGGCAGGAACATCCATGCTACAGTGTTGACTTGAGTTTCCCTGTCAGCTCTGTAACAGGGCAAGAAACAGTGGTGATATAGTGTATGATGTATCTGCAGACAAGATGGCCATGGGAATCTAATGCATGGCTGACCTTGGCCAGGTCATGACCCTCTCAGCCTCAGAGGAAGGCAATGACAACCTTGACAAGAAACTTTAGGAGAGGGTTGCATCAGTGAGCATCAGCTTGAAGGCACAAAAAAACAGATCAAACAAGGCCATCTGTATTGGGGTATTTCATCAAATTTTAAAACCTATTTAGGATTCAGCAGGCAACCATCCTCACATAAATTTGTATTCAACCTTTGTTTATAAAACTGGATTATGCCAGAGTACTAGTGAGCGATGGAAATGGAGCCAAGGGGCCACATACTCAGACCATTTTCAATACTTGTCCCATTTCTGGACACTACATTTCCACATTTTTAAAAAGCAGTGAGTGATCTGGACACCTGGAGCCTACATAAATAATGCGAGATAGAAAAAATAATACTTAAATGGAAGTCCATACCTCTTAAAGTCCCTGAGGAGATGAAAATCCTCATTTATGACTGGAAAACTGGAAGGACTGAAGCTCAAGGGCAGAGTTTCCAAAGCAGAACAAAACAAAAACAAAAAACAGGCCCACATGGACCATACAGTTTCCATCTGAATATTAATCTATAATTCACTGGTTCTTAACCTGTGGATCGTGGACAACCAGTGGGCCACGAGGACAAAAATCAGGTCCACGAGCCTCCTTCCTCTTTATATATTTTATTTATTTATTTATTTATTTATTTATTTATTATTTCCACTCCTTTTGAGCTGCCTGCCACTCCTTTCCAGTTGCTGACCATGGCATATGTTCTGTATCAGAAACTAGAGTTGATGTGGTCTATCCAGTGCAATTTTCTGAATCAGCACCCCAACCTGAAGCTAAAGTTGACCAAAAACTGATTTGTAACCTTTTTGGTACTAATGTTGGAGAGTGGTACATGGTCAAAGCGGTCCCTGGACAAGTAGTCCCTGGTCAAAAAAGATTGGGAACCACTGCTATATCTTCACATTAAAATGGGGGGGGGGGGGCTCGTTCTAGCAGGTGGTGACAAGACAATTTAGTAATAGACAAAAGTGAATCCAATAATGTACAGATACATAAAAATAGATGGTGTCGCATAAGATAACTTGGTGTAATGCCTTGTATGCGTACCATTGAAGTTTTGTTTAATGATATACAGTTCCTGTATTGTGATATTCTTTTCGAGCACGAAATACCTTGAAGAAGCTAAATATATGTAAGAAACTCATCAATATTATATTCAAAACAGATGGAGCAAACTGTCAGTCTTGGATAAGTAATTCACTTAGATCTTCAGATAAAGTCCTGAAGTAATACATTTCTTATTTTACTCTATAATTTAACTCTTTACCATTGCATCCATGCCCAATTTAGCAAGCTTGGAAAAGAGAAACAGGCTTAAATCCAATGTGGTGGTTAAAAAAAGACAGATGAATGGATCTTAGAGCAAATCAAGCATGAACTCTAGTGGAGATGACTAAACTCAGGCTTTTGGACTTTAGTCAAATCAATAGATGACGTGACTCACTGGAAAAGTTGTTTATGCTCACTAAAGTGGAAGGAAGTAGCAAAAGATGGACCCTGCACTAGAGGTTGATAGAAATTCATGGCAACTTGAAGGCACATACAGAAACATTTAGATTTCCCTGTGTGAGACATCTAGTGTCTAGCCCAACTACAAACGGAATTCAATAGAGTGGAAACATAGCAATTAAAGTGTGATCAAATTGTTATCATTGGAAGAATGAAAGAGATTTGTGAGTAAGAAAGCTGGCTATACCCACATCATGTTATAAGAAAAAACCCAGAAAATCTGATTTTTTTAACAAGAATAATGAGGGATTTACAATTATTGATGTGCTTGCTATTCTCTGCTGGAGCTATAGTCCATCATTTGAACCACAGCCCTGAAAGCAGCTAATAAGAAAAAGACTGAAGATTTAAGGACCTCTTCACACAGGGCACAATAGCCCTATTTTGCTGCTTTTATTCATGGCTTGGACAGTCCCTGCTGACATTCCTCCCAAAGTGGAGGGGAGTGCTCCACCACCACAGGGAGTAAAGTGTGTTTTGGGTAGCTATGACAGAGCTAACCACAATTTCCTTCTGTTTTCACTGTATGATTGCTACCCTTTCTCCCATCTGATGGACCTGTGTGGGCTCTAAGATCTGCTAGGGGGACCCTCCTCTTGGTCCTGCCTCCATCTCAAGCATGGTTGGTGGGGACAAGGGAGAGGGTCTTCTCGGTGGTGGCCCCTCGGCTTTGGATCAGCTAAACTGATTGCTATTCTAGTACTAGTACTAGAAGCACCCCAAATAAATAAATAATGTTGACACTTTAACTTGGTCTGTGGTTGGGATGTTCAACTTGGTTGTATAGCCCATTTTAATTAATAGCTACTGCTAGATTTTTATTGAACACCTTATCTAAATTAAGTTGGATTTTTGTTAATTTTTGTAAGTGTTGTTTTATGTTAATTGGTGTTGTTATTGATATATATAAATGCAGATGTCTTGTATTTTATGTGGTTTGTGTGGCACCATCATGTGCTGCTCTGTAAGCTGCCCAGAGTCTCTTCTGGGAGATGGTGGCGGGATATAGAGTTATTATTATGACTATTATTTTTTATTATAAGAAGGGAGGGTGCACAGGGCACCATGAGCCACCCCGTACACCTTCCCTTTTGCTGGCAATGACATGGCCCAAAAGGGCCGTGTGAAGAGGTCCTTAATTGGTTTAATTATGCAGTTTTGGTGGTGGTGATTGAAAGCCACAGGAAAAGAGAGGATTATAGAATTTCAGGCAATGTATAATAGTAAAATAATTGTGTTATGCAGGCTTTAAAAAAAATGGGGGAAATGCAGCTGAAGTAATTTGAGAGATTTACATTTTTATTCACTCTTCCGAGTGAATGATTAAATAAGTACTCAGGTGGTAAGTGTATTTGTGTTTAATGAAAAAAACTTTAGTTTTCTATGAGTATTGTATGAATTGTTTGACTACATTTCTTTCAATTGGAATAACAATGTACCCTGTATTGTTTCCAGATAATACTACAATCCCTCATTTCCTGGAAACAATTATTACATATTTAAAGATTACAAAACCACTTGAAAATATTTTTTTTAATTCTGAAGCATTGTCAAATGTGCACTCCAAGATTCTTACATAAACAAACACATATCTGTCAGAAGACTTTGGTTCTTAGGTTAGGATCACATTTTTAAAAATGACTTTTGTGTAGCCTCCTTAAAAATGGTACATGTTATTTGACAGGATGCCCTATAGAAGATGGCAAGAGCTTGTTGTGCTGCTCCTCTGGAACAAAAAATAATGGATTCAAAACAGAAAAAAAAGAATCTGTGCTGGCATGGCACTGCCAGGAGATTTGAATTCCTTTTCTTGCACTGCTAGTTTGCATGAATCTATTTAAGCCATGCATTTTGCAATAAGGTAGCTTCCCTCAGGTTGCAACCATAGGGCCAACAGCTTGGCAATCATCGTTTGAATCTTTAGACCTGCCTCTTCTCCCAGGGTTTTGGAGGAAAAGGAGGACTTTGATCAGTCTCACTGTTTGGAGCCTAACAGCAGGACGTGTGGGTCTCTCTCTCCCACCTGCACAAAGGCTTCACTTCTCACAGCTTTGCTGGGGGGAAAAGGAAAGGTTCCACAGCTTTGCTGGGGGGAAAAGGAAAGGTTCCACAGCTTTTGCTGAGGGTTAAAGAAATAGATACACAGTTCTGCTGGGGAGTAAATAAATAGTTCCTACAGCCTTCATGGAGAAACTAAAGGACACCTTTATGGATAGCCCGAGTGGCCTGGTAAGGGGCCACTCGGGCTATCCATAAAGCAGCTTGGAGCCGGGAGTAGAGGCTTCACGCCAGCAAGGTAAAGAGAGATTGAAAGGAACAGTTTACCACCTGTTTGCCTGCCCCCTTGTTGGCAGATTGAGGAAGCTACCGGTTTTCCAAGGTTATAAAGTGTTTAATTCATTTGTTTGAAGATTTAAGCCCAAATAAAGAACTTTGTTGAATCTATCTTGAGCCTCAATAAAACTTTGTGTTGGGAAATCTAAAGGGCCCTTCAGCTGAGGCACCCCGGCATCCCATTGAGCATACAGAGAGCACGTCCCGTAAACAGACATTATTTCAGGCCCAACGTGCAACAGCACAGAATCCATCCAAACATTAGTGCTTTAATGTACGTCCTATTTGTTTCAAATTATATTTTTCATTGCTTCTAACATCAAATAGAAGCACTTCAACCTTCCCAAAAATCAACCCTAAGCTATGGTATCCTTTGAGACTTCCTGCCTGACCTAAGGGCTTCATACTTCAATCAGTACTGAAGGATTTATGTTCTGCACAAGGCGGTTATGCTGTTGATGAGGAGGAAGTCTATTGCAAGGCTCTTCCCTTCTATGCTTTTCAGCATCAACACTATGATGTAACCTTTACCTAATTTCAGGGAGTCTCTATATTACTTTCAATAGTTCTCTGCAAGTAATCATTATCTTCTTGAGTAAATATCTAGATGGTGAGATGGAAAGAGGGATGATAGAAAGAAAAGAGAGCAACAGGAATGAAATGAAAGACACTAATCCATCTACTTTTGCTTTCTGCTATCATCCATTCCTCTTCATCATAAGGTTCTCAACATTATGTGGTCGCTAAAGTATTCCTGAGGAGGCATGACACAAAAATGTTGCTTTCTTCTGATATACATAATACAATTAAGAGAGGTCATCTCACAATTGGGGGGGGGGGGTTAATTGACGTCAATAAACTGATTAACTCGGCTACTTGTCTTTCTGTCTACTTCAGATGAGGTGGTTGAACTACTTGATGTTGGGATTTACTAACAGAGCAGAATTGCTAACAAAGCTTAATCGCATCAAGGCAGAAATACTGTTATTAAACCATTCATCTGACTAAGGCTCTGGATTAATAGTGCCACTCTGTTTGGCTTTGGTCAGTGTTTATCTGGAGTGCTTTGTCCAATTATAGGCATTACAGCTGAAATAGAATATAAACAAGTGGGAATTTGCCGAGAAAAAAGCTACCAAGGTAGCAGGAGGTCAGGAAAACAAGTCCTATGAGGAATGGTTGGAGAATTGGTATGTTCAACCAAGAGCAGATACACTAAAAGCTTTTCCTTTCAGTATTAGTTGTTTTACAGTGGAACTGGCTGCTACAGAAAGTGGTGTGCTCTCCTGCAATGAAGGTTTTTAAGCAGTGTTTGGGTAACAACTATCACTCTAGTGTGCCTTCATTGTGGTTGAAGCCATCTCATTTCCAGAATAAGTCAGCCACAGCTTTCTGATAATTTGTGTACAGTATTTCAGGTAAAAAGTTAAACCTTACTTTCAACCAAATGTTTTTGTCATTGCTTACATATGTTAACTATTCTACTTTTCTGATTTAATTTGGTATTTTGGTCCATATACATTTTTTTTGGATTTAAAGTTACACAGTATTAACTAAATTTGTTTCAAAAATGCAAACATCATCGGGGACTTGTTGGGACTAGTTTCATTCTAGTGTGATCTTGAACCAGTCAGTCTGAGGAGGAGTTCCATATAGATAACATGAAATTACGAGAAGAAAAGTGGAATATAAATATAACAAAGCAACAGGTATTGAGAGGTGGTACCAGACCTTCTAGGAAATACTTTGTACTCAGATCCACATTAAACAGCAGCTATTCAAATACTGTGGAGTTACTCTGGCATAGTTGTTTGAGTATTGGACCATTACGCTAGATAAGAGTTTCAATCCACACATGGCCATGAAAATCTCTTGGCAAGTCACAGACCCTTAGTTTCAGAAAATTCCATAATAGGCTCACCATAAGTTGACCAAAGTTAAAAATTACTTGAAGGCACACAACAGCAACAACAGCAATGTTACCAACAACAACAACCAATAAAAATGAAATGCACAGATATAGGATGGGTGATATAGGGTGGGTGATGGCTTGAAAACAGTACATCTGAAAGGGATCTGGAGTCTTAGCAGACTTCAAACTAAATATGAGTCGGTATGATGCAGCAGCTGAAAAAGCCAATGAGATCCAGGTCTGCATCAATAGAAGTATAGTTCTGTACTGGTCAGACCTCATCTGGAATAACACTGTCCAGTTCTGGGCACCACAATTCAATAAGGATATTGACAAACTGGAACATGTTCAGAGAAGGGCAACCAAAATGATCAAAGGTTTAGAACCCAAGTCTTTTGAGGAAAGGCTTAAGGAACTGAGTATATTTAGCTTGGAGAAAACAGGCCAAGAGGGACATGATAGCCATGTTTAAATATTTAAAAGGATGACTTGTTGACAAGGGCATGCTTGTTTTCTGCTGCTCTGAAGACTAGAACACAGAACAATGGATTCAAATTGCAGGGAAAAAATCCACCTCAACATTAGGAAGAACTTTCTGGTGGTAACAGCTGTTTGGCAATGGAATACGCTGCTCCAAAATGTGGTCTCCGTCTCCGATGACCATCTGTTAGGGGTGCTTGGATTCTGCATGGCTGGGTTTGGACTGGATGGCTCTTGTGGTCTCTTCCAACTCTATGATTCTAAGTACTGTGGCATCAATCTTCCATAGCTGATTCCCCATGAATCAGTTTGAATATCTTGTCAGCAATGAAATTCATAGATGCTCATAATGTGCTAGACAGAAAACATTATTTCCATTTTGCATGACAAAACAACAACAGTGTTCTTCATCACCTTTTGCTTAAGTAATACAAACAACATTGCAAACTGACAGTTCCATTCATCGAGCTTTTGCCAAAGCTTGGCAGCAAGCATAGTGGGAAAGCTTTCTGACAGAAAGCAGCTTCCATGTATGATAGAAATGCAAAACAACACATTCACCCCATCACTGTGGAAATAGACTTATGAACATCTTCATAGGCACAGCACATATGCATTAGCAACAAAACAGTAGGAGATGGTGAAGAAAAAGTTTCAGGAGGCATTTGTTGCTGTAGTTCTCAGAACGGAGTATTTGGAATTATCCTTCTATCGGCATGAATAATTTTTCAGCAATTCTGAGCAACAGTGCAATGTGTTGTTTCCTGACCTCAAGTGTGTTTCTTTTACATTCTGAAACATATTAGAACAAAACTTGTCATTTTCTCTCTGTGTGTCTTTTAAAAAAATAGTGTCATAGTACATTATAATATCCGCGAAATGGACCTTTTGCACTATAACACTGTGACCAGAATGTAGTATGGGAGATACACATACAGAAGTACCATAGTTATGGCATTGTGTAGTGGCTCAGCACCCCCAATCTCTTCTTACTGGCCAGCAACAACTGCAACCAATGTTGATCAGAAACAGTTGACTGATGACCCCATCCTCTTCTATAAGGGATCTCCAGTGCAACAGGCAGAAGTGTCCTTATTGCAATTCCTTCAGCTCTCAAAGACTGCTTGTGAAAGTGGTGGGTGGGATCATCGGACAGCTGCTTTTCAATCAACAGGATCCCCATTAACTGCAGCAGCTGCCACCTGGTAAATGAGGATTGGGAACATTGATGATCCCTTAAACTAGGGCTTATGTAGGGTTCAAGAATACATAACAGTCATGAATAAGCCCCCGGTGGTGCAATGGGTTAAACCCTTGTCCTGGCAGGACTGAAAACCAGTAGGTTGAGAGCACGGATGAGCTCCCTCTGTCAGCTCCAGCTCCCCATGCAAGGAAATGAAAGAAGCCTCCCACGGGATGGTAAAACATAAAAAAACATCCAGGTGTCCCCTAGGCAACGTCCTTGCAGACAGCCAATTCTCCCACACCAAAAGCGACTTGCAGTTTCGCAAGTTGCTCCTGACACGAAAAGAAAATTAATGCTGTAATTTTTGCTGTAACTCAAGTTTTTTGGGAGGGGGGATAACAAAAAAAAAAGAATTTGCCATTCTAGGATCTAGGATCATACCCCAGTCTTTAGAAGTTTCAGAAAAAGCCAAGGATTGCTCTAAGATATTACTACAAACAGCACTCAAAACAAAGCAAAGAATAGATGCAACAACATATGGCAAAACCAAAGGAATTATACTGCAATATTAGACCAATCTGGAAGAGCCCTATATGAGTTGTTAATATACATCCCAGAACCAGGTTCAAAATGCCAGAAAAAGAGATATGTGTGTGATTTATTAAATGAGAGATTTGATTCTATTTACTGGCATGAGTAATATATACATTTAGCTCCCACTGATCATTTACTGCAATTCAAAGCTAGCTTAAAATTGCAGTGGCTAAACAGTAAACTCCTACAAAAACACACAAAAGAAATCCCTTAGTGTACATCAATGCTCTGTGGTCTGTGTCATTGCCGTTCAGGTCTCAAACTGGTTCCAGGATTTGCTAAATAATTATCTGCACAGTGAAACCACTTTCTTCAATATTGGTTAGAATATACATTAAATGGTCAGTGTAGATGTAGCCTCAGTTGTGTTTGCTCTAGCAAAATATTTTCAGGATCAAGACCTTTGTATCATTTGTAGTGGTTGATATACCAGAAGGTTGAGATGCAGTCTGGACATCATACTTTTACGTGTAATGTAGCATAAGACATGGAAAATGTTTCTACTCCTGTACTATGTCCTACCTGTTCTCATCATGCACACAAAGTCCCATCTTTTGTGGGGAGAAATTATAGTTTTTTGCTTCTTCAACATATGAGAAGTGGGAGCTTGAAAATGATTAGGCATCATAGTAGCGATCTGTCCTGCTTTTTGAGCATTGTCATTAAAGCAGTGATCTCAGGTTTGCAGCTTGGCAACCTAATTCAAACCAGGAGTGATATTTGATTAGTCTTCCCTGCTATAAATATCATTTCTCTCACCTCATTCTTCGCAGAGTCCATCAGAAGCGTCAATGATGATGATAATGGCAAAAATGAATCCCACTTTTGCCTCTTTTCCTCCCCTGCCTGCATCCCTGGCAACGCTGCAAAAACAGCCCTACCTGGCAATACATTTTAAATCATCTTGGAGAGCAATTTAGGTTGGAAAAGCTCAGCTTCCACATTGCATGCCATTCTACTCTTTTTCCTAATTAAACAAAGTTGAAATGAAGTCAGGCATTTATTATAGCTCATTTCCTATTACAGGCTTTTGTAATTGTCACTCTCTGTAGAAAAATCCACACCAAAATGTCAGAAGGAAGAGGATCACTCTACTCTTGCTTTTCTCCATTAGTGAAGAAGTCACATAAGTTAGATTGGGTTTAAAGATGACCCAGAGAGGGATTCCTGCCTATTTATTTATTTACTATATTTATATGCCACTCTCTCTCAGAGCAGCTTACAACCTGGCAATATTCAATGCCACACATTTATTGAGAGTGATCTTAAATGGATCACCTTTCTCAGCCTTTGTCAGTCCTCCTCTTGACAAAGGCTGAGAAATTGGAGCAATGGGAACTTAGAACCAGTAAAGCAAAAGTATACTGCTAAATTCTATTGTCTCAAGGCTGGCTCAAGATATTTCACTACTTAAAAATGATAGTGAGTAATATTCTCTCCTTTTCCCTCCCATACTGTAGTGTAAAGCTATAAGGTTTTTATTCTATGCTTATTCTTTCAATAACTCAATTCCAAGAAGTGCAGAGTTCATAAAACTGATTATAGAATTCTATGGAGCTCATTCCATGGATTCTGGGCTCCATTTCCAAGTACTTAGAGGCTATCATATGATGTAAGGGCACTTCTGGTGGAGCTCCATAGGACTCTACTTCAGAAGTGCATGGAAACAGAACCCAGAATGCATTTTGAGGAGTCAGGTGATACCTGGCTCCAAATGGGTAAAGCTGGTGAAAGACGCACCTAGGCAAGGAAAGGACATCAAATCGTTGGCAATCCCAGAAGACAGACCTCAGTTAGAGGGAACGGAGTATGGCAGTTTCTTCTGCTTTACCCCCGCTCATGGTATGAGGTCATGCACTCAGTTTGCCCAAATAACCTTGTTCTGCCTGGCTCTCCAACTGGGAAAATAAGTAGAAAGTAGCCTCAGCAAATGAAGAAAGGAAGTAAAGCCTAGTTCTCAACCCGAGGGTCCCCAGATGTTTTGGCTTTCAGCTCCTAGAAATGCTACAAACTAGTAAACTGGCTGGGATTTCTGGGATTTGAAGGCCAAAACATCTGGGGACCCATAGGTTGAGAACCTACAATATGACCCTGTATCCACAAGGGATGTGTTCCCAGATTTTTTGTGCAAAAACATGAATGATAGCAAACTCTAGTGAAATGGACTACTGGACCAAGAATGGGGACATATTTTATCAAGTGTGGTTAAATGACACCATTGATACCAATCCCATGGATGTGGGGACCATATTGGATATAGTAAGCTACACAAAGATGTGGAGACTATGAGATGGAGAATCACTGGGGTTTATCTATTTACTTATCTCATATAAATCCATTACAGATTTGGTGTTTTAATTGCTCACATATACTTCTTATGTACTCAAGGTAGAAAAGTGTTTTTAGTGCCTGCTCCTGGAATAGTAATAAATTTTAAAAAGAGCAACTTGTTGCCCTAGCATTGTAGCCAAAAGGTGAAGAACAAACTTCACCCTGCTAATAAGGATCAGTACTGACCATGTTAGAGACACAAAATTAGCATAACACAACAATGCGTGTGTTTCTTACAATTGTGCAGTAATTTAGGCTGAGAAATGGTCACTGGCCGAGGTTATGTAATGAATCACATTGAAATCTACTCTTTCAAATCCTAGACTGACACTATACTTTAGTTCTTAGCCATTAAATTATGAAGTCCTTGCTATGTGAAGAAATGGGTATATCCTTCCATTTTTGTAACCCCTAAAACCTCCAGTCTAAAAGCATACATCTATAGCTCAAACACAAGTTTAGAATCAATTCAGGAAACACACATTTGTGTGAATGCCTGTTCTTCAGGTCAGAGACCACTTTTGGTGATATGAGAATCCTGGAGCACATCATTCTGTGACTGTTGGAGATTTCTTTGAGTCTTATGGTTTCTCTGAGTTCTGTTCAATTGTTTTTTTTCTTCCT
The DNA here is from genome assembly GCF_037176765.1 of Anolis sagrei. Classification (NCBI taxonomy): domain Eukaryota; kingdom Metazoa; phylum Chordata; class Lepidosauria; order Squamata; family Anolidae; genus Anolis; species Anolis sagrei. The sequence continues at coordinate 233,899,815 of NC_090023.1, forward strand.
GAAATCAAAACTGCATGTCTTGGGTCCTTGAGGGAAACGGACAAATGTCCATTCAACAGGTGTGACCCCTGTCATTTTCAAATGACTTGTTGATTGTGAAGGCGGGGATTCCATTGGTCATTTCCATTCTAAGTAATTCACTGGTTGTCCAACAAGGGATATAAATCAAACTATCATTTGTGATGGTCGATATTAGCACAACTAATAATCTCCAGGCAGGCCCTGTTGTCATTCTGCCATTGCAAAGTTTAATGAATTTCAGAGAACTGGAGAAAGAGAACACTCAAGAAAAGGTCATGAATTAATGAGTTTTCATTAAAGCCACAGACAGGGGATTCTAGGAAAGGTGGCTGTTATCAGTCTAAAGCTGTACAAAAAGCTGAAGAAATACATGGCCATCCTAACCTGATTTGTTTGTTTGTTCTGAATAGATGGTTTTGAATTGATGGTTTCCAAGTTAAATTTGAAAACCATGAAATGAAGAATATTTTCCAGATATTTTTGAACTTCAGCTTCTGTAACTACTCACCACTGATGGTGCTGGTTGGAATTAATGGAAATTTAGACCAGCAGCACCAGAATGGCCATAGTGTAGAGTCCTGATAAAGAGTCATCCACTAGAGCTCACATTAAGTGTATTATAACTTGTTTTAGTAAACACATACAAATGACAATAGAAAATTGCTTTAATTTTATCACACTAGCTAGAGCAGACATGAGCAAACATCAGCCCTCCAGGCGTTTTGAACTTCAACTCCCATAATTCCTAATGGCCTATCAGCTGTTGGGAATTATGGGAGTTGCAATGATCCATAAGGAAAAAATGGACCCCAACAACATAAAGAATTACAGACCTATATCGCTACTGAACATAGATTAAACAATCTTCACAAATATAACGGCAGAAAGATTGAAGTGCTTTTTGGCAACATGGATCCAAGAACAAACTGGTTTTTTACCTGCCAGAAATATCAAAGACAACGTACGGAACATAATTAATGTCCTGGAATATTATAAAGTCCATAATGAAAAAGAATTAGCTATTCTATCAGTCAATGCAGAAAAAGCATTCGATAATCTCAATTGGGATGTTTTAAAACTAACATTCAAAGAAATGGATGTAGGATACTCCTTTCTCAATGCAATGCAAGTAATATACAAAGATCAAGAAGCAAAAATTTGGATAAATGGGCAAGCAGTGGAAACAATAAAAATATAAAAGGGAACAAATTAGGGATGCCTGTTATCCCCACTGATATTTATAATGGCACTAGAAATTCTACTTAACATAAGAGAGGGTGATGAATTAAAACGACTAAGAATTGGCAAAGAAGCCTACAAATTGAGAGCTTTTGCAGATGATTTAGTATGCATTATTGAGGACCCAGAAAACAATTTAGAAAAATGGATAAACAAAAAAGAAGAATTCAGAGCAGTCTCAGGTTTCAAGATAAACAGAGAGAAATCAATATTACTAACAAAAATATATATAAAATAAGAAAAACTGAAGGAAACGTTAAGATTACAAATAGTAAAAAAAAATTAAGTACCTGGGAATTTACATTATGGCCAAGAATTCACAACTGATGCAGAACAACTACGACAGTAAATGGAAAGAAATTAAAAAGAACCTAAAAAAATGAATGACTTTAAAGCTATCTCTCCTTGGAAGAATCTCAGTTATAAAATCAAATGTCTTCCCAAAAATGATGTATTTATTTCAGAATTTACCTATAATTAGGAAGATACAAAGAATGGAACAAGGACCTAAAAAAAAATCTGGAACAATAAGAAACCCAGAATAAGCTTCACAAACTTAACCAACGATAGGAGAAGAGGAGGCCTCGGACTACCAAATTTAGGTTTATACTGTGAAGCTAGCACCCTATAATGGATAAAAGAGTGGTTAACCCTCAATAACAAGAAGACTCTGACATTGGAAGGCCATGATTTAGGAGCAGGTTGGCATGCATACCTTTGGTACGAAAGGAAGGCAATAGAAAAAAACTTTGGAAACCATTTTATCCACTCTGCCTTACTGAAGATATGGACCAAACACAATCAAAGAATACACAAGAAGGCCCCACTTTGGCTATCCCCATTGGAGGCATGCCAAAGGAGAGAACTTGGATGGAGTATCTAGCCAACTTACAAAGACATACTCAAAAAAGAAAACTAGGAATGGAAAATGAGAACACGAGAAGAATTAAGCCAAAAATGTTCAAACATGACCTGGTTTCAATACTACCAAATGAGAAACTATTACAGGAAAGACTCTGCCCTAGGTTTTGAGGAGGGGACCTCAGTATGGCAAAAGATTTTTGGAAGTGAAAAAAAAGACCATCACTAAAGTTTATAAACAATTGTTAGAATGCAATACTAAGAAAAAACAAATCAAACACGGCATGGTAAAATGGGCCAAAGACATAGGAAGATCTATACCACTAGAGGATTGGGAGTCAATTTGGAATAATAAACTAAATTATACATACACATTCGAATTGAAAGAAAATTGGATAAAAATTATGTACATGACACCGAAGAAGATTGCTAAATTTACCAAAGATACAAATGATCAATACTGGAAGTGTGGAAAATGTGAGGGATCTTTTCTACATATGTGGTGGACATGTACAAAAGCTGAGGTCCAAAGAAGGACAAGAGAACTCAAGAACATCTGGTGGACAAAGAAGGCTGAAGAAATCCAACACCTGGCAGATACCCATAATGCTTTTTCAGCATTCAGATATGAGTATAAATTGCACTAGACTTCTGTCACCATCATTTTCCTATTTATTTATTTATTTATTTATTTCTGTTGCTTATACCCCGCCCTTCTCACCCCCAAGGGGGGAATCAGGGCGGCTTACAAAAAGAAGGCACAATTCGATGCCTTATCCAAATACATACAATTATAAAAACAATTACAATAGTTAAACAATTAACGAATTAAAACATCAGTATATAACACAATAACACAACAATAAACAGTCTCATGGTCAGTGTCTCGAGTTCCATAGGTCAATAGGTTTCGTCATTATTTGCCCATCATTATGGTCTTTCTTTTTTAGCTGCCAGAATTTCCAAAAGCCTGCTCCCACATCCAAGTTTTCAGCTTTTTCCTAAATGAGAGAAGGGAAGTTGCTGATCTAATCTCCCCGGGGAGTGAGTTCCACAGGTGGGGGGCCACCACTGAGAAGGCCCTGCTCCTCGTCCCCGCCAGTCTCACTTGTGATAAAGGCGGGGTCGAGAGCAGGGCCTCCCCAGAGGATCTTAAACTCCGAGGTGGGATGTAGAGGGAGATCCGTTCGGACAGATACACTGGGCCGGAACCGTATAGGGTTTTATAGGTCAAAACCAGCACCTTGAATTGTGCTCGGAATTGGATCGGCAGCCAGTGGAGCTGGCATAACAGGGGGGTGGTATGCTCCCTGTATGCCGCTCCGGTGAGCAATCTGGCTGCCTCCCACTGGACTAGTTGGAGTTTCCGAGCAGTCTTCAAAGGCAACCCCACGTAGAGTGCGTTGCAGTAATCCAACCGGGATGTGACAAGAGCATGGACCACCGTGGACAGATCCGACTTCCCAAGGTACGGTCGCAGCTGGTGCACAAGTTTTAATTGTGCAAAAGCTTTCCCGGCCACCGCTCTCATCATTTCCACCCTAAGTCACCTAAGTGATTATCCCTTGACAGAGGAGTCACCAGTTGCTGGTGGCAGAAATAATATGTTGGCCACAAATCAATACCTTGGGAAAATATCCATTCTTCTAGATTGGTTTGTTGTTTCACATACTGAGTTACAGCCACTATTGAATACCATCATTAGCTGAATTACCTTCAGCACAGGAAAGAAATAAAAGCAAAATTGGCTTTTTGAGGATCAAATCTTTTTTTAACCTCTTAAACTTTACTGCTATCATAGTCAGGAATTATTTCATTAGCTCTCTTTGGAAAATGTAATCAAAATGGAATGTAGTTAGTTGAGCTTTTAAACAAAGAGGCTAAATGCATTTTGAGGCACTTAAACATAAATGACTCATTTCCCTCAGTTAGTTCTTGAGCCAGAGTTCATCTTGAGGCTTCACAACTCCATAGAAATGAACATGCTCTTCTTTCAGAAGAACAACAATGTCTTATTCCTCTTTGTGTGTTTTTCATTGGCAGGGGAGGAATTAAGGGTTTGAGGAGGAACCTTGGCTTTCAGATATTTGAAAAACCCATTTTCACTTCCCCCTTGAATATTCAAATATCCTTTCCATCTCTATACAAGAATGCACTTTTCTTGCTTTTTTGTACTGCTTTGAGATTTTCCTTTGCTCACAAAATGTTCATAGCATCTCACAGAAAGGAGAAGGAACTGAATATTTTGTTCTCCTTGAATGATTGTTCCACCTCTTATCAAAGCCATGTTTCTGCACAAGTCATCTCTTTCCATATTCTTGATTTTCCCCAAACTCTATATGGTGTTGAGAGTTTTTAGAATCCCAGATACATTTTCTGGAGTCTTTAAAATATATGCTGATTTAAGAACCTAAGAAAAGGAAGATTTACCAGTCCAAGGTCCTACTTAGCCCGACATTCTATTCACAGGAGTCAACAGTTGTCATTGTTACGTTATGTGGATACCCTTTACCCCATTGTTTTATACCCATGATCTTAAATTCACTTGCCACAGTGTAGGAAAGGGGGATATAGCTGGTCGTACAGATAATGGATTGTAGCTTCCAGCATTTCTCACCATTGGCTGTGCTGGCTGGGGCTATTTGGCATTGTAATCAAAAATTACCTAAGCATGTATATTACCAACTAGAGATGCAGTTTTGGAAATTTTGAACTGGGTGATGGGGATTAGCTTTTTCAGGTTTTTTCCCCCACAAAATAAATGTTTTTTTAAAATGGAAACACACTATATGGATGCTTTCTACAGGTTTACAGTAATTTTGCTATTTTTGGAGCCATAACTCCAATATGTTTAGTTTGATTTGACATAAAATTATAACTTGTGTAATAGTGAACATAGAGCTTATTCAGACAAAAACATTAAAGTTATTCAGGCAATGAATACCTTTAAAAGGGGGTTTTTCTATCAATGTTGGCCTGCATTCTGCATCAGCTACTTAGTTAAATAATATACTTAGCTAAGTCATTTCTTCTAAGTCAGTTACCTCAAAACTGATGGAAATATTTGCTTGTGCTCCAATCCTGAGCACTATGCCATCAGCAAATTTGTAAAGTGTTGTGAAGGTATAACAAATTAAGTTAACACCATAATACATCCTTTCCAAACTGGGGGTCAGAACAACTGGATGGATAACATGTGGGTGTGTGTGACGAAGTCTGTAGTCCAACTTATCTGTCCTTATGGACAACAAGTTAAACATGAATCAATAATGTCATGTGGCAGCTAAAAAAGCCAATGGGATTTTGTTCTGCATAAATGGGAGCATAGTGTTTAGATCCAGGAAAGTCATGCTACCCCTCTATTCTGCCTTGGTCAGACCACACCTGAATACTGTGTCCAATTCTGGGCACCACATTTGAAGAAAGATGTTGACAAGCTGGAATGTGTCCAGAGGAGGGCAACTCAAATGATCAAGGGTCTGGAGAGCAAACCCTATGAGGAGCATCTTAAAGAGCTAGGCATGTTTAGCCTGCAGAAGAGAAGGCTGAGAGGAGACATGATAGCCATGTATAAATATGTGAGGGGAAGTTATAGGGAGGAAGGAGCAGGCTTGTTTTCTGCTGCCCTGGAGACTAGGATATGGAACAATGGCTTCAAATTACAGGAAAGGAGATTTCACCTGAACATGAGGAAGAACTTCCTAACTGTGAGAGCTGTTCAGCAGTGGAACTCTCTGCCTTGGAGTGTGGTAAAGGCTCTTTCTTTAGAGGCTTTTAAACAGAGGCTGGGTGGTCATCTGTCAGGGGTGCTTTGAATGTGATTTTCCTGTTTCTTGGCCTGGATGGCCCACAAGGTTTCTTCCAACTCTATGATTCTAAGGTACAAAACTGGCATGAAGAGGGGTACTGAGGTGCAGATACATCATCTTGCCTTCCACAGTTTTACAGATTTCATACGGCAACAAACATAGAGAATCCCAGCTGAGAACACAGCAGTTGGTCTACAGAATAGGTGGTTAAAGAAACATCTCTTTGTACTGCTAAGCTTATTTTTTTTTAAAGAAAGTAAACAAATCACACATAACATGGCACACATCTTTGGATGTAGTATGCATTTTGCAAAACAGAGATTATTCTCAATAGTCCCTTCTAAACAGTAATTGTGGTACTCTACATATTCTGGTGACAACTAGATCTTAGTCATCCTGGATGGGTTTCTTTTGTTCCTCTTTAGTTCAAAAAGCAACTATCTATGTCAACAGTTGGTGTTGTGTTATTGTTTTGAAAAAAAAACACTTCATTCAACAATGTGCGGCCTTTTCTTTTCTTTTCTGAAGGCACAAAAGCTTCTAGAAATCAAAGTTGATTCACTTTTATTTTAAATTTATTTTTATGATTGAAGGCTCACCACCTGTAGCCATTGGCTAGAAAATGAGCTGAACTAAATTCACCATCGTTGCCTTACCTTGCTAGAAGAAGAAAAAAAATAAAGTGGTTTAAACCTTGGTACAGCAATGAGAGATTTCCTGTGATTTGGTCCACACATAAGAAGTGCCACAAATTATTAAGTGTTTAATAAATTGTGCCTAGAATGCTGTTCTGGGACTTCATAAATCTAATTTCTTGTCACCATTGAAATACAATGAATAGCCTGCTGTAATTTCCTCACTCACATATTGATAGGGCTGTTGTGAAGAGAAATAGAAGAGGAGCCATGTATTTAGTTTTGAGCTGCTTGGAGGAAATATAGAAAATTAGGTAACTAATAAAATTAATGCATTGAAACTAAACTTCATATGATAATAAGTAATAAGTATTGAGGATTTTAAAAAATAAAGATTGCCCCTGTTGAGAGGAATCTCACACCTAAATCTAATTGGAGCCCCAAACAAGAATAGGACAAATGAATCATAAGTCAACACTGACATAAATCTCATAGAGTCAATGGACCTTATTCAATGGGGACTATCAATGTGGATTCAGGTTCAAGCTCAATATAAATTCTGTCTGGAAGATATTCTGATTTTGGATTCATCATCTGTTGTTGACTATTGCCATAGTGCCCCCACCCCATCCGTTATTTCATTACTTCGAATGATCTACTTTTTTAGTCCTTCATATTTGGCATGTAGTCATTCCCGATTCATATTATTTTCCTTATGTTAAACAGAATAAGACAATGTAACCTTTATTGCATGGAACTTTTATATCCTTGAATTGAGTGGATCTGTGCTAATTTTACCTTGGTTAGAAAGTATTCTTTGTTCAAACAAGCCTCTTGCAAATGTATGTACTGTGAGTTCTTGATGAAAACAGAAGCTTTTATCAAATCCAGGTTATATAACCTGTTTGGCATTCATCAGTTATCTGAGTCCACCTGGAAACTACAGTGCAAGGACCAAGTTTTCCAAAATTTATTTTTCCCATGTGCAGTGTTGCACCTAAATCAAATGGGTTTGTATAATGGAAATAGAAATTTAATTACTTCTTCACACAAGCCTCCCCCTTGAGCTTTCTCCAAGGTTTTCATGAATGACTAACAGAGCAGATGCTGCAAACAAAGCTGGCAGTCTCCGTTTGCTGCCCGGTTAAGATCAGTGACTCATCAGTACATGACGTCAAAGTTCTAGGAAGAAAGTAAGAGAGCTTAAAACAAAACATCATCACCTAAGAACCTAAACTTCCTCTGAAGCATGTACAGAGCCTTGACCGGGTGCTGCCTCCTGGCTTGTTAGAAATTTGATTGGTGCTGGAAACTTCCATTAAGATCTGAATCACAACTCAGAGTCATTCTGGATTAGCAAAGAAAAGCACTCTTTTAAACTCCAGCTCTCAGCATCACCTGGCAATGCTTATTGGGGGATTCTGGGAGTTCTTGTGCAAACTGGTATAGTTCATGAGAAGAACCAAGCTGCATACTGAGTCCAACATCTAGCTCCCACAGTAGTCAGCCAGTCATTTATAGGAAGCCCACAAACAAAACAAGACGACAGGTGCACAACTTACCATGCAGCATCATTTGTGGGGCTGGGTGGGAGCAAAGAAGTGTCCCAGGCTGGCATCTGTGGGCCTGAAAAGTTCTAGGGCTTTGGCTGCAGATCCAGGTTGTTGTGGGCATAGCAGGGAGAGCCAGACAATAAATTCAACATTTTAAAATCATTTAAAATCACTGAGCTTGGCTGGAGCCTGCATGTCAGTTTCCAGCCTATTTAAGTAACACTGGTGGGGTGTGTATGTGTCTGGCACTCTTCACCTGACTATTGACCCACTCCGTGCTTCAGAATAGGTCAATAGTTGTTATTTAATGTGTGGTTAGCAGCTTTACATTTCATCACAATTTTTAGGGAAGTTGGCATGAGTCATAGATTCAGGAGTATGTTTCCAGGATGTGATAGAAAATAGTAAGAGGGTCTCCTATAATAATAATAATAATAATAATAATAATAATAATAATAATAATAATAAATGTTGTTGTTGTTGTTGTTGTTATTTACCCCACCACCATCTCCCTGAAGGGACTTGGGGTGGCTTACATGGGGACCAAGCCCAGTAAAGCAGAAATCAAAATATAACACAGTCAAAATTACAAATACAAAACATCTTAAAAACATCACCATAACAACAACCAATAGCCTATGTAGTGGTTACATACCAAGCTAAGGGGGCTTGTGCAAAACAGTTGCAATGATGTTGGTGTTGGCCTACAAAGCCCTAAACGGTTCCGGCCCAAAATACCTTTCTGACCGCATCTCGGCCTATGAGCCCACGAGGGCCTTGAGATTGTCTGGGGAGGCCCTTCTCTCGATCCCGCCTGCCTCACAGGCACGTCTGGCGGGGACGAGAGAGAGGGCCCTCTCGGTGGTGGCCCCCCGGCTGTGGAACACCCTCCCTGTAGACATCAGACAGGCGCCCTCCCTTATGTCATTCCGTAAGAGCCTAAAGACATGGTTATTCGAGAAGGCATTTAACTAAGTGCTATAATAATCGACAATGACGACTGGAACGGAATATGGATTACGAGATTGGTTATGATTCTACGATGAGACGGAGCGGATTATTTTAGTGTAATTATATTGTTAGTGTATTATTGATGGTTAGGATGATATTTTGTTGTGTTAGTGCTTTATTGTAAATTTGTCTTTTATATGTTGTACACCGCCGTGAGTCGCCCTAGGGCTGAGAACGGCGGTCAACAAATGCAGCAAATAAATAAATAAATGACACGGCTGAAGAAAAAGTGCAGGAGCCAGGTGATAAGTATGGGCTAGAAGGGCCAAGTCAATTAGTGCAATACAACCATAGGGCAAGGACTATGGTAAAGTGAAGAAGCCAGATATTAAATTATGGCTGGAGGGGCCAAAGTTATCTAGTAAACTGATTAGTCAAAAGCCTGTTGGAAATTCACATTTTAAGTCTTTACAGAAAATGGACAGGGTGGGTGCTAATCTAATCTCCCTGGGGAGAGAGTTTCAGTTACCAGGGACTCTGGAGGCATGGGCAGTAAGGGGCTTGCAGAGGGCAGGCCTGCAATTGTCTCCAGAACCCTCTGGTGACAGAGGAAAAACAAGGGTGATGGGTCCTTTCTTGTCATTCCCAGGGACTCTGGTATCAGAACTGAGGGTTCGGCTCATCGATCAACAAGCAGGTTGGTCGACTGGATCCCGACCCACCTAAGAGTTTACCCAGTTTCTGTGCAGCTGTAGCCAATAAAGTTTTGGCCTACTTTTGTTCAAATCCATCAACATACAAGAGTGAAGCATAGTTTATTTCCTTGACATGAGCTGGCCTTCAATATAATGGCATCCTATTCGTGTTCCTTAGCAACTGCTGCTGAGAGACATCCTAATGCTATGAGAAGCGGTGACAGCAGCCAGATAAATGAGGACCTTCCACATTTCCATTTGGTAACAGGATTAATGGAGTTAGCACTGGGCAGATATTTAATCTGTCTCACTCTGAACCTCAATGTTCTTATGAAATTAAGATAAATTTAAAATTGTTGCTCAATAGATTGAAACTGATGACAGTTTAATGTTTATACCAAATCCTTAATATTTTATATAACCCTTTATAGCAGGCAAGGGCAAACTTCGGCCTTCCAGATGTTTTTGGACTTCAACTCTCACAACTATCTTCTGCTAGGAATTGTGGGAGTTGAAGTCCAAAGCACCTGGAGGACCAAACTTTGCCCCTGCCTCCTTTATATCCTCTACACATGGAGCAGTTAAATGCTCATCTGGTGTTTCCTATGGTTGAAAATTAATGTTTGGCAAATGCTGCTTGCTTAGTGTTTTTGGTCCTAATATAATATGAAATACCACATGGATAAGTAATTTTATTTATGTGTTTGGCATCATTCTTAACAAGTGCTTCAAAGTAGCATATATGTGTCTATGACGTGGTCTTCTGTTCAAGAAATAGACCATATGAGCTTATCCGGTATATTTTCCCTGTTTTCCTTCCAATTATTCACTGGGCAAACTTCAGATGGAGATGCAGTTCATATATCTTTCACTCATAAGGGCAAGTATGCCTTTGAAATTATGTCAAAGGGAATGTGGAGACTGAAGGTGCAATTCAAATGTACGTCTGGGTTGCTCTTCCTTCTGTGATATCTGATGTTGACTCATGAAGGTGCCATTGCACACAGGAATTTTACATCTTAAAATAAAACTTGATGAAAAACCCATGCTTCTCTCCCCCAGATGGAGACAGACTAAGTTTTTGGAAAGCAAAAAATTGTAACATAAAATCATTGAGTAGGAATGGAGCATTATTACTTGGTGAGCCAGCCTAGTGTAATGTGAGACCAGGGTTCAAATTCCCAGTCAGCCATGGACACTCATTGAGTAACCTTGGATAAGCCACACTCTCTGGGTCTAAGAGAAGTAGGAGGAAAAGAGAAAAATCATATGACAGACCTCACAACCTCCAAGGATGCTTGCCATAAATGCAGGTGAAATGTCAGGAGAGAATGCTTCTGGAACATGACCATGCAGCCCGGAAAACACACAACAACCCAATCATATGACAGTTCTGGTGAGCTGAATAAATCAAGAAAACCAGAGCCTTGAATTTGTAAGACCAGAGCAGGGCAGTTGATACCTTAATATTCTTGGAAGCCTTCATTTATAGAACTGCTGCAAGCCGAAGTTCACTTGTTGGTAAATAACAAGAGTAACTATCAATCTATTCAGCATTAGACCTTCTGTGTGTGTATGAGCGATGCCATGTTCTGTAATGCACTTAATTAACTAAAGTGCTTACAAAAAAAAGGAACTACCTATGAAAACACTTAAGCTACTCAGCACCACAACATTTTATCGTGTTAATGTTGTGCTTCTAACATTGGCCCGGATGAGTGTTTCCATGCCCCTGTGTTCCTTGGATTTTAGGTACACTATCTAGTGTCCTTTTGGACCATCATCTGGCTGTAATTCCAAATTGTCATTTACCAAAAAGAGTATGTCTTAACCCATGGGCTGTAATCCCATTCCCATTTAAGTCTGTTGTAACTAGAGGACAGAACAGAATCTAGATAATATAGTTGATGAATGGAGGAGAGGCCAAAGCGAAAAGAAAATGAGTGTGTTTATTAGTCTGTGCATGTGTGCAGAGACAAATGGAATTTCAGTCAGACTTTTTTTTAGCCTGTGATATTCCACCTGCTCTTGAAAGGCTGTTAAGAAATCCAATAAATAAATAAATAAATCTGCAGCAATATGAAATCAAAAAGCTACATCCTCTCTTCAACTCTTCATTCTCATTGTTTGCAAAGTAATAAAACTTGGTCTCAGTTCCCTCTGGCAATCCTTCAGAAATAGAATGCTTTCTCCACTACTTTTCTGGTGATATAGAATGGTGAAAACTGAAAATGGGTGGACACTGGATCTGAGAGAACTATAAAGACAACCTTGCTTTTTGCCAGGCTTTGCCAAAATGGTTCTCTAAAAAGCCCAATGTACTTTTAGTTCTCTCTGCACAGGAACAGACCAAACATCTGCTGGACAAAAGAAAAAGACAGAGTGTTTATACAAAGGTCAAAGACCTATCTGAGAATCTTTCCTGTAGCGGAGCTGAGAATCAAATAAACTGTTCCCATTACTAAGGATTGTCAAATTGCAAGCTTCCCCAGACAAAAACTGTTTCATTTGCAGACACATGAATAAGCTCTGAAGGAGATAGGAGCAGAGCTAGAGGTAGCAAAAACAAAAGTGGTGTCTCACTCGCTGGTTTGCCGTGCCAACTTCTTTGGTGGCAGTTCATAGCATTTTCCTGAGGAGCCATAAGCATGGAGAAGTTACTTTTGTACCACAGTCTGAAGCCTCCTGAGAGTTGTAGTCTAAAAAAGAAACTTTCCCAAGCTCCCCAAGTCAGGTAATAGAGCCAGAATACTAGTTTTGAGTGCTTTTAAGAAGGTGGAAGTAGAACAGAACTCTTGTACAGAACTACATTTTGAAGTAAACAAGATGGTTGAAATAGTTGCTTGCGTCATTTCTCCCACACAACTCTGTCCACCAGGTCTGAAGTCTATCTTTGTCATGGCCTATACTTTCTCTGGTTTTGACATGGATATGGGAGGTATGAAGAAATGAAATGGTCCAGAAGTTAGGCATGTGGCCAAACCCAAGCTAATGGTCAGATATTAGAACTGAGTGAGAAAAGCTGTGGGATGAGGCAAGGCAAAGCCAGAAATTATACATTGCTGCTGTGTGCACCGAATGACTCAGACTGACAAGAATGGTCAACTAACCAACTTTAAGTTATGATGCCCTTAATGACCAGTGCAGTATTGCATCTTAGATAAATCTTAAGTGGCAGGTCCTATTCTGGCAGAGATGCTGGAGCCTTTCTAATATTTTATATTTAATTTTCAAAAATCTAATATATTCTCCCACATACGCCTACTTACGTTTTGAGACATCTGTCAACAATAAGGAAAATCCAAACATGGTGAAGGTAACCCTTAATGTACCTGATAGCATAAGGTTCTCCCCACATTTTTATTCTTATTCACATCTTATTCAATAAGCACTCCTGTGAACTTGCACCATCCTCCAGCACCTGCTCATTAATAAGACAAAGGTAGTAATTTAATTGTATTCCAGTAGCATTTGCATTTGGAGATATGTGTTATGATAGGTTCCATTAGTGATGTTCAGCGATCATTACAGAAGCATAGAGTTGGAAGAGACCACAAGAGCCATCCAGTGCAACCCCATCCTGTCATGTAGGGATGCACAATTAAAGCACTCCTGGCAGATGGCTTCCACCCTTTGCTCAAAAACTTCCAAAGAAAGAGACTCTATTACATTATGAGACAGCATATTCCACTGTCCATTAGTGAAGTCCTGCCTCTTCCCTTGCCTTTCTAGCCAACTTCTGTGGTTGACTATAAGAGAAAACTACAATAGATAACATATTGGCCAGGTCAAGTAGGTAGCCATGCAGATGCTGCCACAAAAAAGTCATGGCTATTTGAGAACACCCATTATTGTTGGGCAGCCCCAACTCCATACACTAACACATGGAACCAGGACCATGGCAGGTAAGTGAAGGAGACCACAGTTGCTGGCATTATGTCTGAAGAAGGGGAATCTCAGGGAAGTTATCACAGAAGGAGAGATGATCTTCTCTCTATTGGGCAGAAGTTATGCCTACTAGAATGTCCCACCCTGAAGGCTCTTTGTTCAACTTGGAGGAATAGGATGGAGTGGGATGGGATGGACAAGCTGCTGGTACCAGAGCCCAGTTGCAATTCCCATAGTGGCATTCTTTTCCAGTCAGCCACAGGCCAAGGAGATCCCATCTTACCTGAACATTATTTCTTGGTTCCTCACCACCACCCAAGAAAATAACTATTAGCTGCTAGCTACTAACCTGAACTTTTTTTCTACTACCATTTATAATTGCCCCAACATGTTTTATATTAAGTAGCTTGTTCTAACACTCTAAAGTGTTTGTTCTCTCCATACTCTATCCTATCATCACAAAACACAACAAGGTTCACCAGGTTATTAAACTATTTCTGGAGATTCTCAATAATACTTAACAGTATGCACACTATTAGTCATACCAGGAAACTTGTGTGGTCTTTTTAAAGTGGGTCTTGACTCCACACTCTAGGGTGGTATGAGAGAGAGTGTGTGTGTTAGAAAGAAGCACATAGACCTCTAAGTAAGAAGATTTAATCTAGATGATGCTCTCTTCCAAAGGAATGTTTTTATGGAAGGATTATTTTGGGGAAGCAACTGTGATCTCTAGTTGGCAACTAAATGTCAGGATAGGAAAGACAAGTAACTGCTCATGTGGCCATCCATGCCTACATTTCATTAGCTCTCCATTAGGAGCCCATGGTGGCGCAATGGGTTAAACCCTTGTGCCAGCAGGACTGAAGAGCAACAGGTCAGAGGTTCGAATCCAGGGAGAGCGCATATGACCTCCATCTGTCAGCTGCAGCTCCCCATGTGGGGACATGAGAATAGCCTCCCACAAGGATGGTAAAACATCAAAACATCTGGGTTTCCCCTGGGCAACATCCTTGCAGATGGCCAATTTGCTCACACCAGAAGCGACTTGCAGTTTCTCAAGTTGCTCCTGACATGAAAAAAAAAATAGCTCTCCAATAGGAGAAGGATTTTACATTATTGGGGAAAAGGGGTTCCTCAACAGCAGGTTCGGAGCTATGGGAAAGCCCCATCCTTTTGGTTTCTCAGTGCAGGGAGACATCTAAATAGAAAGCAGAAGGTGGCAGAAAGAGGCAGGCAATAATGAAATAACCAAATGGCCATCGCAGCACATGATTCAAACTTCTGGTTTTTAGAGATCTGAAACAATTGAAAGATTAGAGCCATTTGTCATGGGAACAGAGAGAACGTTACTGAGAAGTAACATGAAGAGCTACATCGGTTAAACAGGAAACAGTTTTTAAAGATCCCCGGAGCATTCCCCACTGCAAGATCTATATATTTGTGTGTGAATTCACACATTCTCAGAGGCACTTTTAATAGAGGTGTGAGAAAAGACTATTTTAGTGACTAGTCACTGGCTGTGAAACTCTTTGCTTCGGGAGAATAGTCTGGCATCCTCCCTGTGGTTGTTCTTCCACCAAGCAAACACATTTTTATTCAGACAGGCCCTTGGCATTTAAGCTGCCTTGCTGTGAAAGGAGATTTTAACTGAGAGGCCTCTGTTCTATTGCTTTCTTTTCACTATGTTTTGATCAGCTTTATGTCTTCATCTTATCTGATTTTAGTTTGACACTATTAGTTGCCATGAGGGCCATTCTTTGGGAGAAAGATAAAGTCCAACCAACCAACCAAAGCTCACTAAGGCCACAGGGAGCTCTCCTATTGCTGAACTTCCTTCTCAAAGAGCCTCATCCCATGAGGAAGGTAAAATGTAATAGCTCTAGGATAATAGCTTCTACATTATTTGTTTCCCACATGAAGTTATGGCTCCTCCCCTATAGCAGTGGTTCTCAACCTGTGGGTCCCCAGATGTTTTGGCCTTCAACCCCCAGAAATCCTAATAGCTGGTAAACTGACTGGGATTTCTGGGAGTTGTAGGCCAAAACATCTGGGAACCCACTGGTTGAGAACCATTGCCTTATGGGAAAGCCTTTTAAAAGCAATAATTTTTACTAATACAAAAAAACTGTTATTGACCTTTTTCATTTCTGTTGCACTATGATTTTCTGTTCAATTGCGCTATTATGCTAATTTGGGTGGTCAGTGGGCATGTGTTTTGGATCCAACCAATGTCTCATGGGAAAGGAAAAGAGAGGGAGGAGAGGGAGATTGGAAACAGAGCCCCCTCCCCTTGCAGGTGGATTTTGATTGATTGATGACTGGCTGGCTGATGATCAGGGAAGAGGGTTCAAGGTGCACACACACACTGTGGGGGGCACCCACTTGCACACCATCACATTAAACACATACACACATGTAGACTTGCCTACATCTATCTCTCTTTTTCTACCCTTCTCTTTTGGCCATGTTGCCCCAGTCCAACTCTAGCAACCAAAGCCCTGGCAGCATCTTTGCCGCACAGCAGACACATAGATCAGAATCAGACAAGTAAACAAGAAGGGAAGATGCACAAGCTGTGACTATAAAATGTTATCTTCCCCCCTTAAATTTTTGAGAAAGAAGAAAGGAACCAATGAAAAGGAGTGATCTTGGAGGAGGTAGTGGGTAGGCTGTGGGTAGGCATATGTGATGATATTTTTGTGCAAATTTATGCCTTACTCATTGAGTTGGTCTGAAAGTGCAAAAGGAAAGAGACCAATTCCATGTGAATAGCATTTTTAAAGTCAGCACAATTATAATAAGAGCTACCTTGGCAGTCACCTCTCCACAAAAGTCATCATTGATATTGAAATACAACACCACCTGAGCTCTGTGAGTGCCGCATTTTTCTGAATGAAGCAGAGAGTGTTTGAGGACCTGGAGATCCGTAGAGATACCAAAGTGCTTGTTTATAAAGCTATTGTCCTCCCAACCCTGCTATACACCTGCAAAACATGGACTGTCTACAGATGTCACACTCAACTCATGGAAAGATTCCATCAGCATTGTCTCTGAAAAATCCTGCAACTCTCTTGGGAAGACAGGTAGACAAATGTCAGCGTGCTGGAAGAAGCAAAGACCACCAGAACTGAAGCGATGCTATCATGCCATCAACAACCAAATATGCCATCAACTCTGTTGGACTGGCCACGTTGTCCTAATGCCCAATCACAGTCTCCCAAAGCAGTTACTATATTCCCAACTCAAGAATGGAAAATGCAATGTTGATGAACAAGAAAAGAGATTTAAAGATGGGCTTAAAGTTAACCTTGAAAACTGTGGCATAGACACTGAGAACTGTGAACCCCTGGCCCTTAAGTGCTCTAACCAGAGGTCATCTGTGACTAGTAGTGCTGCAGAATTCAAAGAGACACAAATGAAGGGCGAAAGGGAGAAATGTGCTAAGAGGAAGGCATGTCAAGCCAACCCTGACTGGGACTGCCTTCCACCTGGAAATCAATGTCCTCACTGCGGGAGAACATGTGGATCAAGAATAGGGCTCCACAGCCACCTACGGACCCACTACAATGGAGAACCATCATCCTTAGGCTACAAGGGATCACCTAAGAAAAAATAGTTTTATGTGCTAAGGCTCTTAATGAACACCAACATCGGTAATTCTTCCATACCAGAGCTTGGAAGAAACTCTGTGATTACTTAGCATAATTTGTTTAATGTAGGCAAAACTAAGAACCTGATTTATATTAAGCCAGATTGTTTGTACTTTCTGGTGACCTACACTGTAGATCTTTAAGGTCTTGGGCAGAAATATGTATTTCCCATCACCTCCCTTTTCCTTGGAGATGCCAGGGCAAGAACTGAGTACCTCCTGCACTCAAAGCAAATCTTGTGCCACTGGGATCACCTCCATCTTTTAACTTTTAAGTATGGTTCAGCTATTTCCATATTCAACATCTCTCTTTTATTTTAAGTGGCAATTTAAAATTCTCATCAATACTCCACATTATGTTATATAACGAATGCGTAAATGGGCTGCCAGCTCACTTGCCTGTAAAGCACTTATTAATTTATTAATAAAGATTCTCCTCTTCCAAGTGCTGCGATTCCCAAAACAATTTTTTATTTCGATTGAAGAGTTCGTGCAAGCTCTGAAATCTGAATGTTTGGCTATACATCTTAGCATCTGGCCCATGTACATGAGACAAGACACAAGGGGAATTCTGACATTCAGTCCCACAGTTTCAACATAAGCATCAGACCAGGTGGAAGGATTGAAGGAAGCTGAAGAGCAGATGTTCCAGGCAAAAGCTGTTCCGGTGAGGGAAAAGACAGAGATAGAATCAAATTGGGGAAGGAGGGAGAGGAAAAAAGTCTCCTGAACCCAATAAATTATACATTGCCTCATTAGAAGGAAGATGTTGTCTAGATGAAAAGGAGCAGAAAGCATGACCTTACTAGACATTTTGGCTGGTGCAGGGAGAGGCGGGTCCTTAAAAAGGATGTGTTCTCCCACCCACACAGGGACTAATTGGCCATTTTCCCAGCTGTGCGGGGCTAGATCTCATGACTGGAAAAACCTGGCAAGGAGTCAAGAGGCTATAGTTTCAAATAAAAAGCATGCGGGTAAGGAGGATACTTTCTCCTACTCTCAGCTGGTTTGAGCTAAGATTAGCCTGAGGAGACGTCAAGACTTGGTAGCTGCTGACTCAGAATTGGGCAAAAAGTACATGCTGACCTGCCACCAGTGAATTCAGACCACCAGTAAACTTTTCTTTCTTCTGAGGAGAAACACATAAAAAGGAACTTTGAACTGAACCATCTTCCAAAATGTTTGTTCCCTGAAGTCCACAGTCATTTCTTCAGAGTGAATGAAATGGAAACTCCAGCTCACCCAAATCCCTCTCAGAGTCAAATTCATATTTCACCATTGGTGCAGGGCCTCCACCTAAGCACACCTACAGTTGACCATCACTTTTGCTTTAACTCATTGGTTTAGTTCTCTGTTGTATTTTTAACCTAGTCCCCCCCCCCCAAGCTCAAGACCCTAACTCCAGTGGTTAATCCCAACTAAAGTGGATCTGTTGGATCTGTGCTATTTAAGTGACGACTGACCATGGATTAATGTGTCTTTTTCTATCTGGAGCTAGCAATTGAGCTTAGACCTATGTACATGCCTGAATCAGTGTTGTGTGTTGTTGTTTATTCATTCAGTTGCTTCCTACTCTTTGTGACCTTATGGACCAGCCCATGCCAGAGCTCCCTGTTGACCATGGCCACCCCCAGCTCCTTCAGAGTCAAGCCAGTCACTTCAAGGATACCATCCATCCATCTTGCCCTTGGTCAGCCCCTCTTCCTTTTCCTTCCATTTTCCCCAGCATCATTGTCTTCTCCAAGCTTTCCTGTCTTCTCATTATGTGGCCAAAGTACTTCATCTTTGCCCCTAATATTCTTCTGTCCAGTGAGCAGTCGGGCTTTATTTTCTCAAGTATGGACTGATTTGATCTTCTTGTGGTCCAAGGCACTCTCAGAATTTTCCTCCAACACCACAGTTCAAAAGCATCTATCTTCCTTTGCTCAGCCTTCCTTATGGTCCAGCTCTCACATCCATAGATTTCTACAGGGAAAACCATTGCTTTAACTATGCAGATCTTCATTGCCAATGTGATGTCTCTACTCTTTACTATTTTATCTAGATTGGTCATTGTTTTCCTCTTAAAACGTAAACATCTTCTGATTTCCTGGCTGTAGTCTGTGTCTACAGTAATCTTCATGCCTAAAAATACAAAGTCTGTCACTGCCTCCACGTTTTCTCCCTCTATTTGCCAGTTATCAGTCAGTCTGATTGACATAATCTTGGAGTTTTTAAATGTTTAACTGCAGCCTAGCCTTTGGACTTTCTTCTTTCACCTTGGTTATAAGACTCCTCAGCTCGTCCTCGCTTTTAGCCCTGAAAGTGGTATCATCTACATCTCTAGGGTTGTTAATGTTTCTTCCAGCAATTTTAACTTCAGCCTTGGATTCATCAAGCCCCGCATGTCATATGATGTGTTCTGCATACACGTTGAATAAATCAGGTGAGAATATACAACTCTGCCATACTCCTTTCCTAATCTTGAACCAGTCTGTTGTTCCATGGTATGTTCTTACTTTTGCTACTTGGTCGTTATACAGATTCCCTAGGAGACAGACAAGGTGGCTTGGTATCCCCAAGACCTTACCTTCTTGGGTGTCCCTTCATGGTTTTGCTCGTGGTGTCACTGAGGTGCTCAAGCTCCAGCACCATGGCAAGGTAACGATCCTTTGCTGGAGCAGTGTTGTGTAAGTGGTTCGAACATTGGACAAAGACAATGAGAGCCTAGAGTTCCAATCTCCACTATGATATGGACATCATTTGGGATGCCTTGAATAAGTCATACTTCTTCAGACTCGGGTCCCATTACACTGCCATATAATGCAGTTTCATAATGCAGTTTAACTACATTGAAATGAATAGTATGGCAGTGTAGTCTCATATAATACAGATCATAGCAATTAAACTGCATAATGAAACTACATTGTATGGCTGTGTGGATGGGGCCTCAGAGGAAGGCAATGGAAAACATCTCTGAATAAATTTTGTCAAAGAAAACCCATGATAGGGCCACTATGAATTGGAAATAACTTGAATGTGCACTACAGCAGCCACAACAACATTCTCATGGCAGAGTGGCATCTGAACTTGTGTCTCCCCAGTCTGGTTTCCCAAAAAGTCAGTGCATCACCCTGGATCTTTTAAAAAGGATGTAAGCTAAGTAAAGTAGGTAGCTCCAACATCAATGTGGCCACAGGACTGTTCTATCTTTTAATTTGAATTTTGAAGGAGCTATCCAAGATGTTGAACCCTGCCCAAAACTAGGTATGTTACCCCCAAAAACCTCTTCCAAAGTTGGGTTTAAGAGAGAATATATTCAGTGGCCTTGGAGACAACACCAAGTTGATACCTAAAGAAGCTAATCTTTAAGACTGTCATTTTTGTTACAACAGATTACCATGGTCATTGTTCCTCTGGAGAAAAATGACTTAGTATCTCCTCAGCCTGCACCGAACCAAAAAAATAGAATTTAAGCAGACTGATGGTTGGCCAATAAATGAAATGATATTGTCAGATACTTTGGAAACTGTGCACCCCCATGCTTGCCGCATCCATAATGATGGGTTCTGACACCAGGGGCCCTTTCTGCACAACAGAATTATAGCTCTATAACCGCACTTTAGCCACCATGGCTACATCCCATGGGATAGTGTATTTGTAGATTGATGAAGCAATAAAGCTCTTTCCCAGAATTCTAAATACTTCTCACTAAACTGCAAATCTCAGGATTCCAGTGAATGCAGTTGAAGTGGAATACAGCATTACTGTTATTAATCTACTTAATAATTGTTATCATATTATAGACAATTCTGTGATGAGACAACTCTTTCTGGCTCAGCTCTCCCCTGGATCCGAACTGGAGGCTATCAAGTCATTGTCACGTACATTTCATGGCAGGTGTAACTGTATTACAGGGGAATTCCAGGCAAGAAACAATCAGGGCCAGCTAATCACCTCCCAACAAAGGATTCCCCCAGGCAGGAAGCCGCCAAGCCTTAAAGCTGCAAGGCTTTTCAATGCTAATCAAGGTGATCAATTGCAGCATTCACACTTGCCAAGAGTTCTTTCTCCCAACCTGGACATTCCTCAGATATATAAACCCTACTTCCCTTGTTTCCGACAAACCTCAAAACCTCTGAGGATGCCTGCCATAGATGTGGGTGAAACATCAGGAGAGAATGCTTCTAGAACATGGCCATACAGCCCAGAAAACTCACAGCAACCCTGTAACCATATTGCTTTGAAGACAGTGAATCTATTTTCAGTTTTCCAGACTCTCCTCCTTTAACGGTGACAGAAGCCAGGCAGGTAGTGGAAGCTTGGTATTAGTGGTATCTTGTGCTCTTGCACGCTTTCTGTCTGTGTGGTTTCTTGTCTGCCTGCCTGTCTCAACTGTCTAAAACACTTGCCCCATGGGGGCCTTATATTTTTCAAATGGTTTTCTCTTATCACATCCCAGTTTGTCTTCCCTTCTGAAGAAGCAGGCTGATGTAGAGGGTGATTATCCATGGAGTGATCCATGTTAGCAATCTCACCTCTTCAGGCCTCAAAGAAGGAAGCTGCAATTGGTTCTCTCTTCAAGTGACTGTGCAGATCAGCTCTTACATTAATCTCAGTTCAGGAGGAAAAAGCAGGTCCAGGTGGGGGAATACAATGACACTAGTTTTTATTTCCAACTTATGAAATAGACTCTGGACTAAGACAGCTTATGTTACAATAGATTTGTTTTAATTTATATTTCACCCTAATGGTCCCGCTGATTTTAAAAGGCAGATCAAACCAGTTCTAAAATACATTCTTGAAGTCTCTTTCTCAAATACATTCAAAAGCTACCAAATATTTTTCTATTAGCCTCTGCTTGGGAGCCAACATGGTGCATTGGTTTGATTGCCCATGAAGTGATCCATATTAGCAATCTCACCTCCTCAGGACTCAAGAAGGAAGGTGAAATGGGTTCTCTCTTAAAGTGACTGCATAGATCAGCTCTTATATTAATCTCACTCAAAAGATTGCGGTTCCAATCCCTGCTTAGCCATGGAAACTCACTGGGTAACCTTGGGTGAGTCATACTCTCTCAGCCTCAGAAAGAGAGAAAGGCAAACTTCTCATCTGTACAAATCTCACCAAGAAAACTGTGATAGGTTCACTTTAGGTAAAGGTTTCCCCTTGACATTAAGTCAAGTTGTGTTCAACTCTGGGGGGTGGTGTTCATTTCTAAGCCAAAAAGCTGGTGTTATTGGTTATGTTTATTAATTTTTTAAAAGGGCAAAGGGACTTCCGGTTTCCTTAAAAACTTGCTTTTTGAAATCGCTTCAAAAAGCAAATCCTTCCTAATTTATTCTGAATTCGAAGATTCCGACCGAACCATGCTTAATGTATCCCTTTGAAGAACTGTGTTGGAGAAAGGGTAGACATTTTGAGTCTGGAAATATAAATTTTGTACACACATTGGCGGCTTTGTAGTGCTGTTTCCATCTTTCGGCATTCAGCCATCCCTCTAATCAATGCTACACAAATTACATATTGACCCCTTCTTTCTTCCGCTAGATCCTTACCTTGTTTCTGCATCAAAACAGATAGAAATAAGACTCCAAGTAAAGCAGTGGTGTGGATTCTGTGCCCCTAGAGATGTAGGGTTCACACTTCTAATAAAATATGGAGGTGAAACAGAGATGAAACATGCATATTTATACTTGATTCTTATTGCAGATTTGGGAGTTGGGGATTTTTAGCCCAACATCTAAATCCTTGTGCTTGGAACATTCTGGTAGGTGTTCTCTTCTTGGTTGTTTTGCTTGAGACACAAATGAACCAGGAAATAAATAGATTTCTATGTTTATTATCATTATTATCTATATACATGCTCACTCTCCTCTAAGAACTATTTTGTGGGAGACAATTTTTTCTCTTCGTCTGTACCTCATTAGTTATTCTCTAAGCCCACAGGTTTCCATGACAGCAAGCAAAGGAACAAAGTAGAATCGAGTTGCTGTGCTGTTGGAAAATCCACCCTTTATGTTGACTTCATTCTTTCATTGGTATTTCTAGATGACCTTTTCGCCTTACAAAAAAAGAACCTTTTTTTTTAAAGGATCTGCAGTTTTCTCACACAGATGATGAAAAATCATCTCTTCCCAGCCCTCTACAAATCTGTTGGACTACAAGCACTATTATCCCCAGCAAGGCAATTGCACATTTTGCAGAAGATATTTATGTTTTGAAATAAAATGCAGGATAGCATTTTCTGTGGGTGAGAGAAACAAGGAGTTTATTGCAGAGACTTATAATGATATTTTTGCATTGTAAAATAGAGCCTTTTAAACAGCGATCACTTGGCCACAAATAATTTTTACCTAACTATATAAAGTATACAGATAGAGATTCATCCACTACATGCAAATATTACTTTTCTCTCATGTGAATTATATGGCATGCTCAGAGAAATTGATTTTCTAGATAAGTAGGCATTTTAATTTTAGGAGTCTCCGGTGGCACAGTGGTTTAAAGCGCTGAGCTGCAGAATTTGCTTACCGAAAGGTTGCAGGTTTGAATCCAGGAAGTGGGGTGAGATCCTTCTGTTAGCCCCAGCTTCTGCCAACCTAGCAGTTCAAAAACATGCAAATGTTAGTAGATCAATGGGTACTGCTCAGACAGGAAGGTAACGGCATTCCATGCAGTCATACCGGCCACATGACAATGCCACTTCTTTGGCTTAGAAATGGAAATGAGCACCAACCCCTAGAGTCATACATGACCAGAATTAGTGTCAGGAGAAAACCTTTACCTTTGGGCATTTTAATTTCTATACTTGGCTAGGGTGATCCATGCTCTGGTCACATCCCGAATAAATTACTCCAACGCACTTTACATGGAGTTGCCTTTGAAGACTTTGAAGCTCCAAATGGTCCAACGGGTGACAACCAGATTGTATACAGGGAGCATACAACTCCCCTGTTATGTTAGCTCCACTGGCTGCCAGTCTTTAACACGGCTTCCCAGGATCCAGGCAGAATGCGAGGGGAAAGGAGGGAGCATAATTCAAAGTGCTAGCTTTAGCCTATAAAGCCCTACACAGTTCAGGCCCAGCTTACCTGTCCAAACAGATCTCTCCCTATGAGCCATCTTGGAGATTAAGATCGTCCGGGGAGGCCCTGCTCTCAGTCCCACCTCCTTCGAAGGCGTGACTGGTGGGGACAAGAGACAAGGCCTTCTCAGTGGTGGCCCCTGGTCTATGGAATGCCCTCCTCAGTGATGTTAGATCAGTTCTCTCACTCCTGCCCTTCAGAAAGACTGTGAAAATGTGGCTCTGAGATCAAGCCTTCAGAGAAGAACCATAGTGCAGATGGACTGGAATTATGTGCAATGACTATCGGAATGACCTGGATTATGATTGCAGATATCATGGTTTTATAGTGATTGAAATGTTTTAAAAATGTTTTCAATCTTGATATTATTTTTTAATTCAAATGTTTATTTTAATTATATATTGTTGTTAAGGCATTGAATTATTGCCTATCTCCTCGAGTCCCCTTTGGGGTAGAGAAAGGTGGGATATAAATATAGTAAATAAATATATCTCACCCCAAATATTCATTTGCTATAGGCAGTCGTACCAACCAAAGGAGTTGCTAAGCTCTAGAATGTCTACTGGCACACCTACACTGATCACTTAGCATGGAACAGGCCAAGATCAGCTCTGTGATAGCCAAATGCATCACAGAACTGATCCAGGGTAATGCTGGGCAAGACCATCTTAATACTCCCTTTCTCAACATTAACCAAAGTTGGGGAATAGTCCAAATTCTAGTTCAGAATTTGAAGAATCCCATGGCTTTAGATCTGTCTGAAAAATTGGACAGGTTCCACTATAGAACTGGTCACAACCGTTCTCACTGCCAACCCATGTTTCCTGGCCCTGGAAGCCTAAACACAAGTTGGCACTTACCGTCCTCCCCCATCCTCCATGTCACCATTTAGTGTATCATCTTTCCCCATTTCAGTCTGTCTGTGACAAAGAAGGTATTGGAAACACGTTTTACTTCTGATAGGCTCGTTTCCATTTTTTCCATTCCATAACAAAAACTATGCATGGAGCACCCCATCATGTGTAAAATGGCTTGTCTACTCTTCTCACATATAAGCAAGTGCAGGATCGCTGTATCCAATGGCAATGGTGGCGATTATGGAGAAGCTTTACAGACTATCCAGCCACCCAGGAGCCAGAAGAGAGGAACACATCATTGGAGCCAGACAAGGAGTTGGCCTAATCAAGGAGGGGCGCAGTAGACAGTTTACTCCTGAGTAAACTATTAAAGATGTTGCTGATTCAAATTTGACATGTGGGCAACAATATAATTTCAGTGCAGTATATTATAGGTAGGTGTAGCATTACCAAGATAAATTCAGGGCAGTTCTGGGTTTGTTTGGGTTTTTTTTGGGTTTTTTTTTTTTTTGGTGTGAGGAGCGACTTGAGAAACTGCAAGTTGCTTCTGGTGTGAGAGAATAGGTCGTCTGCAAGGACATTGCCCAGGGGATGCCAGGATGATTTTGATGTTTTTATCATCCTTGTGGGAGGCTTCTCTCATGTCCCTGTATGAGGAGCTGGAGCTGATAGAGGGAGCTCATCCGCCTCTCCCCGGATTTGAACCTGCGACCTGTCAGTCTTTAGTCCTGCCAGCACAGAGGTTTAACCCACTGCACCACCGGGGGCTCCATAGTTCTGGGGCTGAATAATCTGAATTACAGCTGGATTATTTGGTTGATGTAGACAACTGCTTATATAAAGGTTTAAAGCTTCCCAGATTGTTGGGTAGTTTTTCTTTGTTGTTATTATTATATGCTTACAAGTTGGCTCCAGTTTTTGGTGACTCTGGCCAAGATCCCAGCACAGCCCCCTCCCCAACACAGCTATTTCTGTATTGTTGTGGAGGAGGTGAGCCCTCGCATCCTACTATTTTTCTGTTACTGAATGCGCTGCGACAGACCTCTGCAGAAACCTCATGCTGGCTGAAGATTATCTTTGCAGTTCATCCAAATATGACAAAATAACTGGATATGTCCCCAGTGATCCCCACCCCCATGACAACACTGATATAGCTCAGTTGCAGAGGCGGTACTACTGACAATGTGAGCTCAGGGAGGATTTTAGCCATTGCGTGGTTAGAACAGAATTCAGAAATGCACAACAAAGCAAAAAGTGAACTGGATGGCATAAGTCCAATTTACACCATCATAATTCAATAACTGGATGTCAGTTTCTATCCTAGGATTTTCTTGTCAATATTTATTCAGAGAGGTTTCTCATTTCTTTCCTCCTGGGCTGAGACTGTATGATGTACCCAAAGTCACATCAAGGTCTTCCATAGCTGATCAGAAATTTAAATTCTCCTCTCCCTAGAGCCACTACTTAACACGCAAAGAGTTCGAGACACCCCAAAGATTTGTTGAGAGAGAAAATCCTTGGTTTTCTAAATGGTTTTGTATCACATATATAGGTAAACCACCTGCATCTATGATGCATCTATGATCTTATTATATGTCCTCAGGTCAACTCCAACTTATGGCAACACTATCATAAGGTTTTCCTGGCAAGATTTATTCAGATAAGGCTTGACTTCCTCCTAGGCTGAAAAATGTGGTTTGCCCAAGGTCACCCAGTAGGTTTCCATGGCCAAATGAGGATTCAAATCCTGGTCTCTCAGAATTTTTTTTCATGTCAGGAGCTACTTGAGAAACTGCAAGTCGCTTCTGGTGTGAGAGAATTGGCCATCTGCAAGGACGTTGCCGAGGGGATGCCTGGATGTTTTGATGTTTTACCATCCTTGTGGGAGGCTTCTCTCATGTCCCCACAGGGGGAACTGAAGCTGACAGAGGGAGCTCAACCCGTTCTCCCTGGATTCGAACCACTGACCTATTGGTCAGCAGTCCTGCTGGCACAAGGGTTTAACCCATTGATCCATCAGGGGCTCCTCCTAGAATGTAAGACATATGTTTTCATATCCAAGGACAATATCATTCCCATCCATGATTTTGGCCAATGCCTCCCAAACCCCTTATTGTAGAAGGTGCTCTGCTCTTGTTGTTGTGTATCATCAAATTGTTGTGTATCATCAAATTGGTAGCCGTAAGACAAATCTATCACAGGGTTTGTTCAGAGAGTTTTGCTCTTGCCTTTCTCTAAGCTTCACTTTGCAAGTGTGTGACTTGGAATGGTTCCCATGGCTGAGGAGAAATGTGAAACTGGGTCTTATGCAACACTGAAACCACCACACCACACTGAATCTACTCGCACCTTAGTAAGAGTTAATACAAAGTTACTTAGCTAGTAACACTGTTAACCTAAGACGTCACTTAAAAGCAGAGAAATCCTATGACATGGACAGCTGGAGAAATCTTGTGGAAATCGGGACTACAGATTGAGCATTTCCGTTCCTTGCTGCCAAGAAAGTGAATGTATTCAAGCCTACACTTTTACGATTCTGAAAAAAAGAAAAGCCAAATGCCTATCAATGTATTGTCACTAAAAATATCTGCCATAGTCCTACATTTGCTTAATTACTCCTGAGCTGTCACTGTGTTCTGGCTTCCATCACCCATTTTTGCTAAACATATGGACTTTGTTTCCGAGTCATGAATAAGCAGCTACACATTTCAACATGCCAAATGTTATTTCCATATATATATATATATATATATATATATATATATATATATTCTCTCTCTCTCTCTCTCTCTCTCTCTCTCTGCTCCCTGAGGCTGAAACCATTCTTTTGACATCAGTGTGGTAAAAACAGATGGATGAGAGTTTATTTTTATTTTTTTTAATGGCAACATTCTGCTAAACCCACAGAACGTGCTATTTGAAGAATTTAGATGCATGCCAAAAGAGAGAGAGTTGTCTAGAATAGAAATGTATTTCTAAAAGTCAAATGTAGGATCCTGGAAAAGAAATACACGAGGAGATGAAGGTGTCCATTAATGGTAGGAGTGTAGGGAGGCAGAGTTTGCCAGCTATCTCCTTTTTTAGCCAAGGACAATGGGAATTGTAGTCCAACACATTTTGAAACTGCTGTTAGTTAGAGCCATTAAGAATAGAGCAGGAGAACCCTAGGGAAAGATTCAAAGAAATGTTTGATGATATTCAAACTTCTATGGGGGAAAATGCAACAGATAAAATGTTGACTGAATAACTTATGAGACAGTGGTTGCCAAGACTCTAATCCCAATGAAATGTGCAAAAGAAAGCCTGTTCCAAAGCATAGCAAAGGGCTGCGAGGGGAGACATCACAGAACAGAAGAGGAAAACCTTTAACCTTGTTCATTGAAGTGGTTCTTAACATCCATATTTTTACACACAAAGTATTTCTCAAACCTTACATCGATCATTTTTTAAACTGCAGCTCATTAGACATTTATATTTGACCTTTCCAGAGAGAAGCTCAAGGGAATAACCATTTTTTGTTCTCACAACAAACCTGAGAGAAGCATTGCATCTTTATGAGGCAAGTCTAAAAACTCCCATTGTTAGAAGGCCATACTAGTTCTCAGATTTGAAGGTTTCTGGTTTGAGGTAGAAGTTAGAAGGAGCAGTTGGGCTTTTATCATTTCTCCAGAGGTCAGAACAATTCCTATATAAGCAACATGTTTTGCTTTATTAAGGTTGTGTTGTATGTCTGTAAGATATTCAACTTATGGTGATGCAAAGTGAACTGAATTTGCTCAAAATATAGTTGTCTTTTTCTTCCTCTGAGGCTGAGTGTGCCATGCCCAAAATAACCCACTGGATTGTTGTAGGTTTTTTGGGCTATATAGTCATGTTCTAGAAGCATTCTCTCCTGCCGTTTCACCTGCATCTATGGCAGTCATCCTCAGAGGTTGTGAGGTCCTCACAACCTCTGAGGATGTCTGCCATAGATGCAGGCAAAATGTCAAGCAAGAATGCTTCCAGAACACGGCCATATAACCAAAAAACCTACAACCTAGTTATTCTGGCCATGGAAGCCTTTGACAATATATTGAACTGTTGTCTGTTGGAGGTAGGTGTGAATGTTTCAATTGGCCACCTTGATTAGCATTTAATAGTCTGGCAGTTTTGAAGATCTGGCTTCTTACCACCTGGGGCATCCTTTGTTAAGAGGTGATTAGCTGGCCCTGATTGTTTCTTGTCTTTTTTTGTTGTATTTTTATATTATGTAATTTTTGTCATTTTGTTCTCTGAGGATGCTTGCCATAGATGCAGGCAAAACATCAGGAGAGAATGCTTCTAGAACATGGCCATATAGCCCAAAAAACCTATAACAACTGAGTGATTCCAGCCATGAAAGCATTTGACAATACATTAACTCACTGGATTTCCATGGTCGTATTAAAGGCAGTCCCTAAGTTACAAACATCCAACTTACAAACATCTCATAGTTAAGAACGAGGGTGAGATAACAGGAAGAGAGGGAAATCTACTTCTCAGTTGGGAAATTCACTTCTGAAAGAGTTATCATGGGGGAAAGATGTCTCAGCTAAAGCTTTATCACTAGTCCTTGTTTCCCCAACAAGCCAAATTTTTCCAAAATCCAATTATCACCGGGACAGAAAGTATGTTGACATCTTCTGAACAGGGGCACAGGCAGCAAAACAAACACCACTGGGTTCTTAACCCTTCTTTATGGTATCCAAAGTGAGTGAGTATGTGTGTGTACAAGCCTACAGAACCTATCTTGTTCATAGCTTGGGGACTGCTTGTATTTTAAAGTCAATTTTACTCTAAGTAGTAGTAAATATTAACTTAGTTGAAAATACCAGTATATATTGCTATTCATATTAAAATAGATCAGAAATAAGGCACATCACAACAAAGAAGTAAAAAAAGAAGACCACAAGATGGATTGGTTCAATCAAGGAAGTTTTGGCACTGAGCTGCATGCTTTGTGGAAGATGTTCCAGGTATAAAAGGAGTGTACTGAGGTCTCCAGTCTTCAGTTCCAGGTATAACAATAGCTGTGCTCCCCTGCTAAAACCTCTAAGAACCTCTGTTGATAACTGTTGATAACTGAGGATTGTGGAGGCTTCTTATTAATCAGGTTGTCTTAAGTCAAAGCCAATCAATTCTTAGAGAAGCGTTTTCTGGGTAAAAAACCAGCAATTTATTTATTTGTGCCTTTTCACTTTTACTGGGTTCTTGTGCCCCTAATTTCAGCAAATGTGGAAGACTTGTTGGAGTGCCCTTTCCATCCATTTTTAAATACCACATTGATAGGTCAAAACTGCAGGTCAACCAGGATCATATTTGAATATGTTCGGAAGAGGAGTGTCTATCTTAACACAAAAGCGACAGCAAATCTCAAAGATGCTGGAACTCTTCTTTCCCCCATGTCACTATTCGAGTCCGGAGGTTTGGATGAAGAATCATAAAGAAACAAAAGAAAAAATCTGGGTCACGATGGTGTAGGATTTCACTAGGAGGTCAAACCCCTTATGACATGAGGCCACCATATATCTGTTAGGAATAAAAGAGGCCTGTTTCAAAGGCTTCTTTGACTTAGTATTCAGCAGATCCACTAACTTGTCACTTCAGATCACATAGGAATACTATCTGATAGAACAGATGCAAGGAAAAATATTTTTAAAAGCCAGTTTAAGGACATAAGAGCCAGGCTATAGGTTTAGTTTCATCAATACCACCCATGTTTTGGCAGGTGACATCTGAGGGTTCATTTACACTGTGTAATGAATGCAGCTTGACACCATTTGAACTGCCATAAAGGTAAAGGTAAAGACTTCTCCTGACATTAAGTCTAGTTTTATCCAGCTCTGGGGGTTGGTGCTCATCTCCATTTCTAAGCCGAAGAGCCGGAGCTGTCCGTAGACACCTCCAAGGTCATGTGGCCCGCATGACTGCATGAAGCGCTGTTACCTTCCCGCAGAAGTGGCACCTATTGATCTACTCACATTTACATGTTTTCAAACTGCTAGGTTGGCAGAAGCTGGGCCTAACAGCAGGAGCTCACCCCACTCCCTGGATTTGAACGGCCAACTTTTTTGGTCAGCAATATCTCAATTCTATAGAATCCTGGGAGTTTTACAAGCCTTCTCTGCCAAACAGTACTGGTGCCTCTACAAACTACAACCCCCAAGATTCTATAGTATTGAGCTATAGCAATTAAAGTGGCATGAAACTTTATTAAATATACAGTGGAGATAAACTCAGATGTATAGCCACCCAAACACATGATCAAGTGTCTGCAGACATTAGAAATGAAGGGATCTGATCCCCCACCCAACTGCCCAATAGGTACAAATCAGGTTTGGGGATATTTTACTTGTAATTTTGTGTCTTCCTTGCTTTAAGTAAGATTTTTCTAGTCTGCAATTAAAATTTGGCCGTGCAATTTCCAGAGGTGCTGAGAAGGTCATAAAGAGCCTTGGTGGCATGCAGTTTAAGGACCACATGCTGTCTACCCAGGCTTAGTAATAAAGGCAAGCAAATGAATAATGGAACTGGGCAGAGGATGGAACTCAGCAAGACTGCCAGTATTGTCTTGAAATATCTGGAAGAACATTTCCATTCCCAAACCTGGGACTGCAATCATCCCTCCATATTCACTGGGGTGAGGGGCACAGGAACCCAGTGAAAAGGAAAAAATTGCAAATAAAGTATTTGCTTTAAAAATTTATCTGAGGGAACAGCTATCTAGAAGTTCCTAGGTCTTCCAGCTATGGTCAACTTTCCCTGGAAACTGACCATAGTAACACACTGGAGGACCAAAGAATTTCTAGAGAAGTGTTCCCTCTAGAAATCTCCTTCAGTATGACTAAAGGCAATTGACATAGTCAGACTGGACCTATGTATTCCTAAGAGAACACATGTTTAATCCAATGCAAATAAAAACAAGTTTGCAAAAGCAACACCACAAATGAGGAGAGCTGACTGATCTGAGTAATTGGCTGATATCTCAAAGAAGTGTGTTTGTGTGACTTTGCTGCTATGGTCACGTGCAGAGAAACTTATGGGAGAAATGCAGCAAACCTTTCCCTTTAAAGAAGAAAGTCAATGGTGCACAATAACTTTTCTGGACAATTTAAATGTGTGTGAATACTGGATTGAATGTGCATTGCAAAACACATAACAGTCTGGGTCCCACTTCCCTCTTGAAGAAAAGGTAAAGGTTTGCCCTGGCATTAAGTCTAGTCGTGTTTGACTCTGGGGGGTGGTGCTCATTCCCATCTCTAAGCAGAAGAGCTGGTGTTGTCAATAGACATCTCCAAGGTCATGTGGCCAGCATGACTGCATGGAGCACCATTACCTTCCCGTTGGAGCGGTACCTATTGATCTACTCACATTTGCATATTTTTGAACTACTGGGTTGGCAGAAGCTGGCACTAACAGCGGGAGCTCACCCTGCTCCCCAGATTAGAACCACCAACCTTTTGGTCAGAAATCTCAGCAGTTTAACCCACTGCGCCACCAGGGAGCCAGTTCCCTCTTCCATGAGAAAAATGTGTGTGCATTTAAGAAATGTGATGCATTAACATTACTATTAGAAACAGATGGACCTATAACATAGTCTATGTACCTTGAAGCACCACCTTGCCTTCAAAGTAACCTAAACAGAATCCATCCACACTTTCATGTTTTTTATGCAATTATTATTAATCAATAAAAACAATCACCTTCAAAATAAATGACTCTTTTTTAAAAAATTATCATTAATTAGTGAGAAACTGGCCCAAAGTCATATAAATATATCCTTCTAGTATCAATTCTGTAGATATATATATATATATATATATATATATATATATATATATATATTTAAAAAATGAGTATAAGAGTTGCCATTAAGAGCAAACATTCAATCTGGACAGCCAAAAAAAGTGTGATTAAATCTTGCGGTCTTCATATAAAGTATAATGCACGTATGTTGTCATGCACGTGATGCAGTGGCTGGCCTTCATCTTGACTGTTGCAAAGGTTTGAGGGAGAAAAGTCTTTCATTTCTTAAATAAAATCCAATGTCTAGGAACAGGGAGGTTTACATGTATCCTGCTATGAAGTTATCTTTTTTGGTTGATGCAGCTTCTAGTTAAAACGCAGGCTTGCTCATGTATTCTTCCATTGTCTGCAACAAAGAGAAATCAAGCTGTTAACTTGTTTATTAAAAATTATATGTGGGCTTCATAATGCAGTGGGAGCTAATTGGCTCAATACCAAGAGGTGCTTTGGAAACTGAAAATCCAAAGGACCGAAGCTAATTTACAAAATGAATAGAATTTACATAAAGCTTGTCAAACTAATTGTCATCTCAGCAATTCCGTTTCCCAGCCTGGCAGCACATCCGAGATTTCAAGTACCAATATCTTTGAATGTTCAAAATCGTGATTTGTTGTTTTAACCCTTAACTGGATAGCCAAGACATTTTAATACCCCCAAATTCTATTTTTTAGTAGAGTTCACACACAATTGACCCATAAAGTGGGCATTTTGCCAACAGAAGCTGGCATCTTGACTTACAGAATTGATCTACTGATTGAACATGCTATAGTATTGTCACCTGAACAGTTCTAAACAATGCCTCCAAGGTTCAGCTGTCTACTATGTAGAGTTTGGGTTGTTTTGTTTGTAAAACAGCAGGGAGGGAGAGGTGTGTGTGAGACAAAGAATTATAAGAAATTTGAGATGCAGTTTAGTCCCATAATGTATTTGGACAAAAAATGTCCCATGCCATTTTCTGGTAAAAGCATAATGCAAAGAATCTGATGTGAATGCTTGGATGACACCCAATTTATTATGTTGCTTGTTCTGTTCAAAAAAAATGTTTATTGTTTTAAAATCCATATTGTCTTTAAAAATTTTAATGTATTTTACTTGTACAATTTCCTGAAATATCGTAATAGAGGGTGAGATATTTATCATATCTGAAGCGAAGCAAGGGTACAGCTATAATGTATTTAAAAAACACAAACTTGGCATTATACTAGATGTCCTTTGACCAGTAGCTGGCCACTTGGAATGCCTCTGGTGTTGTTGTAAGAAGGCCCTCCATTGTGCATGTGGCAGGGCTCAAACTGCATTGTAGTAGGTGGTCTGTGGTTTGCTCTTCTCCACACTTGCGTGTGGTGGACTCCACTTTGTGGCCCCATTTCTTAAGGTTGACCCTGCATCTCGTGGTGCCAGAGCGCAGTCTGTTTAGCACCTTCCAAGTCACCCAGTCTTTTGTGTGCCCAGGGGAGAGTTTTTCATTCATTATCAGCCATGGCTTGAGGTTCCAGGTTTTAGCCTGCCACTTTTGGACTCTCACTTGCTGAGGTGTTCCTGCGAGTATCTCTGTACATGTTAAGAAACTATTTCTTGATTTAAGGTGTTGGCATGCTGGCTAATATCCTAACATGGGATGGGCTGAAGATGTCACTACCTTGGTCCTTTCATTGGCTGCTACTTCCCGGCAGATGTCAGGCGGTGCAATGCTGACTAAACAGTATAATTTCTCCAGTGGTGTAGGACGTAGTCATCCTGTAATAATGTGGCATACCTCATTAAGAGCCACATCCACTGTTTTAGTATGATGAGATGTGTTCCACACTGGGCATGGGTACTCAGCAACAGAGCAGCAAAGCACAAGGGCAGATGTCTTCACTGTATCCGGTTGTGATCCCCAGGTTGTGCCAGTCAGTTTTTGTATGATATTGTTTCTAGCACCCACTTTTTGCTTGATATTCAAGCAGTGCTTCTTGTAGATCAGAGCATGGTCCAGGGTAATCCCAGGTATTTGGGTGTGCTTTAATGCTCCAGTGGGACATGAGAGAAGCCTCCCTGCAGGACTGAAACACATCTGGGTGTTCCCCGGGCAATGTCTTTGTAGATGGCTGATTAGAAGTTAGAATTTGATGGGGACTTTTCTTTTCCTGTAATTTCAGGAAAAAAACTGAAATTTTCTTTTGAAAGAAAGTCTGAAGAGGACTTTTCCAGTAATTTCAGGAGAAATTAGATAACCACACATGGTGAATGAAGGATCCAACTTTGTTTAAGAAAAGAAAATCATTTTGGTCTCTCACCCTGACAGACCACAACCTGAGATTAATTGGAGCCATATGCAGGTTTTACATCCTAATACAGTTTTACCAAGATTGCCAACACATAACTGCAAAGTATACGTGCTGGGGGAAAATCATGAAGCTAACAGATTCAATAGAAGTATGCAACTATAGCCAGAGTTTTCAAAACAGTGTGTCATGAAACATTAGTATGCCAGCTGCAGTGTGTAGGTGTGTCCCACGAACATAACACAAAATCAATAAATCATAAAATATATAAATGAAAGGTTTTCCTGAGATATGTTATGTTCCCATATGTTTCATTAGTACAATGTATGTATGTGTCTGCATCTGTTATAAGGGATTGGTTCAACCTCTGATTAGTAAACTGAATTACTGTGTTGTAAAATGATGCATGTCTAAAAATGTGGGTAAACAACATGAAATATTTGAGACTATAGAATGAATCGAATTTGGCAGCACTTGAACTGACATGGCTCAATTCTATGGAAACTTGGAATTCATTGTTTGGTGAGGCACCAGTATTCTTTGGTAGAGAATGCTAAAGACCTTGTAATAATAATAACTACTACTACTACTTTATTTTTGTATCCCGCCACCATCTCCCTGAAGGGATTCGAGGTGGCTTACATGTAAAACTACAACTCCCATTATTCCATATTATTGAGCCTTGAAAGCTACAGTGGTGTCAAACTCTATTTCATACACAATTTACTACTTCATCACACTAGAGAATGTGATGAATCCACTGTAAATCCAACTTCTGCTTCCTGCAGAATTATGGGGTTTGTAGTTTAGTGAGGTTGTCCCTAAACTACAAACCCCAGAATTCCGAATGAGGAAGCAACCAGATTTAAAGTTGATTTATTTATTTACAGTATTTATATTCCACCCTTTTCACCCCAAAGGGGACTCAGGGTGGATCACAATGTACATATACACGGGAAACATTCAATGCCGTTTTTAACATACAAGACATACAAGACACTGTAAATACAAGATAGAGGCCATTCAGCAGTTCTTCCATTTCCATACAAGACATACAGCAGTTCTTCCATTTCAGATCTTGGAGGTTGCTCAATCCAGCCACAGGGGGAGCTGTCACTTCATCCACTATGACATCAAGCCTTTTTGATCATAGTATTTCCTCCTTGCTCTCCGGCATTTTTATGGAGTCATAAATTAGCCTCCCCTAATTCCTCTACTCACAGCTCACAGCTGTTTTCGAACTGCTTAGGTCGACAGTGAGCTGGGCATTTTTTAACAGCTATTTTTTAAAAACAGCTATTAACAGTCGGGCGCTCAACCCCGACTCGGGCTTCGAACTTGCCACCTTTCGGTCGGCAGTGATTTATTGCAACTGATTAACCAATTGTGCTACCAGCCTGGCCCATTCATTTATTCTCGAGTGTGATGAAGTCACCTGAAGTCAAAGCTTGTAGGTGTCAGTTGTCTCTTGTAAAGTAAACAACCGTTCCCTAGTTTTTGCTGCATAACCTTGATCACAGCATAACAAAATATGCTATGTAATATACAACTTGTTACTTTGGAAGAACCTCCCTAGCACCGAGATGCATAAAAAGCAGAGGTGCCAACTAGGCATGGGCAATCCATGGTTCTAAATGGTTCTAAAGTACTTACAAAACTAAGGGGCACTAAAACACTGCTTCTAACATGTTGCTATAGTTCTGGTGGTGAAACTATAGTTCTGGTGGTCCCTGTGAGACGTGGACTGTCTACAGACGTCACATGCAACTCCTGGAACGATTCCATCAGCACTGCCTCTGGAAAATCCTACAAATCTCTTGGGAAGACAGGCGGACAAACCAGCACTGAAGCAATGGTCCTCCGCCATCAACTTCGCTGGACCAGCCACGTTGTCCGGATGCCCGACCACCGTCTCCCAAAGCAGTTGCTCTACTCCGAACTCAAGAACGGAAAACGGAATGTTGGAGGACAGGAAAAGAGATTTAAAGATGGGCTCAAAGCCAACCTTAAAATCTCTGGCATAGACACTGAGAACTGGGAAGCCCTGGCCCTTGACCGCTCCAGCTGGAGGTCAGCTGTGACCATCAGTGCTGCAGAATTTGAAGAGGCACGAATGGAGGGCGAAAGGGAGAAGCGTGCCAAGAGGAAGGCGCGTCAAGCCAACCCCGGTCGAGACCACTTTCCACCTGGAAACCAATGTGGAAAAAAATGCAGAGCAAGAATAGGGCTCCCCAGCCACATACGGACCCACAAGAACACTGGAAGACAATCATCCTCGAAAAACGAGGGATCGCCTAAGTAAGTAAGTAGGTGGTGAAAATTTCAAAACTCTAACAAAACTTTCAAAATTTTGTTATAAATGGCAGTTCCTAATTGATTCTGTCATAAAAATTGCCAATAAAAATAATAATAAAATGTTGAAAGTTTTGTTAGAGTTCTGAAATATTCACCACCAGAATTTTAGCAACACTTTTGAAGTAAAGCACCAGCTTTAGCAATACTTTAGGAGCAATGCACCAGCGCCCTCTAGTTTTGTAAGTACCTACTTTAGAACCATTAACAGTGGTTCTCAACCTGGGGTCCCCAGATGTTTTTATCCTACAACTCCCAGAAATCCCAGCTAGTTTACCAGCTGTTAGGATTTCTGGGAGTTGTAGGCCAAAAACATCTGGGGACCCCAGGTTGAGAACCACTCATTTAGAACAATGGATTGCTCATGCCTAATGCCAACATTTGGGGGAAATTAGTGCATGCAAACTCATTTATATTCCCCCCCCCCCCAGCTTCTTAAACTGCTAATTCCAGGATTCCATAGGATGTGTTACCATAACAGTTAAAGTAGAATCAGAGCGCTATAATGTAGTGTAGTGTAAAAAAAAAAGGTCTGTAATCCAAGGATGTTGCCACTTCATAGGAACAGTGAACCTGAAAAGATTTTCTCCATTCGCAAGGTACTTGAGGGTTGATCATAGGAATGATGCAATTAAGCTCCTGTCTTTCAGGATATGGGCACTATGTTTGTGGAGCAGCTTTGACAACATTTCACACCAGGGATGGATCTCACCATTGACGAACAGCGGGTTGAATTAGTAGGTAAATGTCCATTGCAGCCTATATGCCAAGTAAACCAGGAAAAACGCAACATAAATGTGTGATGCTGCTGCAATGTAAGCCATCATATCCTCTGAAGGGAGACATTTATCTCAGCAGGCAGTCTGCTGAGCTGCAGGAAGCCCGGCTTTAGATGAAAAGTGGTTAGGGACAATTTTTCACCAGCTTATAGCTAGCAAAGCCAAAAACCCTCACATACATTGGCACCATTCAACAAAATAAGTGCTAACACATACAGCAAGATGTTTTTTTTTCTGCAATAGCACAGCAGGAAATAACAAAACTAGTAAGGAGTGTCTATGTGGGACATTTGCATCAAGGACCACTACAGCCCTCATGTTGAATGCTCTAGTAATGGGGGAAAGTGACTATTTTGTTTTTGATGTTTTGCCCCATTAATGCTAGGCCTGCCATTAAGCAAGTAAAAACAGTTGTTTTGCTTCAGGGTTTTAGGGCTTTTTCCCCTAACTTTGGGAAGTTTTGTTTTTTAATATACTAATTGTAGGGCACAGACATTTGTTTTTCTTTGCAAAACAAAATCTACACTGACCAAATTTTCTGCCTTGTGTGAACATGGATTTTTTTGGCTTTGGGTGTTTAGATATTGAGGAATACCCTTTTTGTACCCACAAACACTGAGGTGAATGTAGGGCATTTTAAT
The DNA here is from genome assembly GCF_037176765.1 of Anolis sagrei. Taxonomy (NCBI): domain Eukaryota; kingdom Metazoa; phylum Chordata; class Lepidosauria; order Squamata; family Anolidae; genus Anolis; species Anolis sagrei. Next base: position 233,938,903 of record NC_090023.1, read on the forward strand.
TATCTGAAATTCCCATGGATGCAGAAAATACGCCAGATATTATTCAAATTGAAGTTGTTGTTGTGTGTGTGTTTTTTAAAAACATTAATCTTAATTTATAAATATATAGTTTGGTTATTATCCTATGGGTGGATTGAGATAGTGTAACATGGCCAAACACCACCTCAACTCACTTTTTAACATTATAGAGGATGGAACTCACAACCAATGGCGGCACAACTTGCCATGCATCTACACTGTAGAATGAATGCAGTTTGACATGACTTTAGCTACCATGGCTCAAGGGTATGGAATCACAAAAGTTGCTTTTTTAAAGATCTTTAAACCTTCTCTATCAAACATTGTTGCTGCTTTTATTGAAGCATAGAATTATAGAGCTGGAAGAGACCTTGTGGGCCCTTCAGTCCAAACCACCACCAAGAAGCAGGAAAATTACATTCAAAGCACCCCTGACAGATGGCCATCCAGCCTCTGTTTAAAAGCCTCTAAAGAAGGAACCTCCACCAGACTCCGAGGCAGAGAGTTCCACTGCTGAACTGTTCTCACAGTCAGGAAGTTCTCCCTAATGTTCAGGTGGAATCTCCTTTCCTGTAGTTTGAAGCTGTTGTTCCATATCATAGTCTCCAGGGCAGCAGAAAACAAGCCTGCTCCTTCCTCCCTATGACTTCCTCTCACATATTTATACATGGCCATCATGTCTCCTCTCAGCCTTCTCTTCTGAAGGCTAAACATGCCTGGCTCTTTAAGCCACTCCTCATTGGGCATGTTCTCCAGACCCTTGATAATTTTAGTCACCGTCCTCTGGACATATTCCAGCTTGTCAACATCTCCCTTAAATTGCAATGCCTAGAACTGGACACAGTATTTCAGGTGTGATCTGACCAAGGCAGAATAGAGGGGTAGCATGACTTCCCTGGATCTAGGCACTACACTCCTATTGATGCAGGCCAAAATCCCGTTGGCTTTTTTTCCCTGCCGCATCACATTATTGGCTGTTTAACTTGTCCACAATGATTCCAAGACCTTTTTTCACACATACTGCTTTCGAGACAGGCATCCCCCCTTCTGTATCTTTGCATTTCGTTTTTTTCTGCCTAAGTGGAGTATCTTTCCCAAGCTAGAATTCTTATGATTTCATAGCACTGACCCATTGCAGTTAAAGTGGTGTCAAACTACATTACTTCAGCAGCGTAGATATACTTCAAGACTTCTCCCATTCCCCACGTTTCTCATCTACAGCCAACAAGCCCATGCAAGATACAGCTACAATAATCTTCTATGCAACTATCCACCATCTTTTCTCACCTTCAGCCCCTGAACCCCTCCATTTCCTGGTCAGTGGAGAGCAGGAGGAGCTTCAAGCTATTTCCCCTTAGCTGGATGCTGAGTAATGATGACATTATCTGCAAATAAGTCCAGGAAACCTCCAGCTCCCTGAGACTGCTTGTTGCCCTATGCCCAGAAGTAGGAAAGTAGCTGAGTTAATTTCTGCTGCTCTCCCCACTATCCACCGATCCGGAGATGGCTGGGTCCAGGTGGCTACAACTGTTAACAAATGGATTGGAGGGAGTTGGGCAGGATATTATATTAACTGTATTTGATAGCTACATCTCCTGATGCAGGGTCATGGCCATAACTTTGAACTTGTGATGTCTGATATAGTGGGGTTATGAACTCTTGGATGTGCGAAATTTATTCTTTATGCAGAGCCTTTGAAATAAATAGTTCTGATTTTTCACCCCTACAACATTTATGAAGATAAAAGTTTAAAGAATCAAACATTGCAATTCTCGTGATATTAATTAATCACTGCATATGAAATGCACAACCAGAGGGTTGCTTTTGGTCCACAGTTCAGAGTTGTTAGTTTATAAAAATCCAATCCACTTCCAAATGTTCAGGTGCTTCTATTAAAGTTCTCAGACATTTTACTCAATAGTAAAGACATCTGAGACACCATTAAAATTTATTCCAGTCTTTGGGCAAAATCCTGAGCTTCAAAAATGTACTTATGTCACCTTGAGACTGATTCTATGACACAGTGTGCTTAGCTTAAGTTAATTTCTAGTTGGAATCAGTTACCATATGCTTTATTTCCCCATGAAACATTCTAACCTTCCTTGGCTACATATTGTCAGGGATAAATATGATGCACAGGCCAGGAAATTATGGATGTGGTGGTCAGCAACTACTCTAGTCATACATCATAGAAAAGGCTTTTGACTAGGTTCAATACAGCCTATTTCAATCCTGCTTTACTTAAGCTTTTCTTTACAAGAATATATCAATAGTCTGTTGTCCTATGGACAAGTCCAGCCTCCCTTTGGGCAGGCAGAAGTCTGCACCTTGGGCTGTGTAATATTGAGAGGCAGTGAATTCCTCCCACTAGAAGGTTTGCCTCCACTCCAGAGAGCCATTCCGGTTAAGACTGTGTGCAAAAGGCTGCTTAGAAAGCCAGCCGAGCCCTTAAGTGCCTGGCTCTGTGACATTTTAGGTGACACAGGTAATAATCCAGGACACTCCACCCACAATGTCTGGCTTGGAGTAAAGAGATCTCTCAGAGTGGCTGGTTTAACAGAAAATACAGCTAGCTGCTTTGTCCACCTTGAGGCATTATCTAGAGAAAGACTTGCTCCAGAAGGCAGGTACCAGTCATGAAGAGGACAGGACAACAGTGTTGTTTCTCATCCTTCTTCATTCAGCTTGTGAGCTTCATCCTGGGTCATAGATACATTTATCTAAGTGCAATTGCACCCACAATTCAGAACTGGTTTGGGAGAGTGTTAAACTCAGGGGTATTTGCTATATGGCCCTCATCTTCCTGACTGTGAAGAACTTCCTAACTGTAAGAGCTGTTCAGCAGTGGAACTCTCTGCCCCAAAGTGTGGGGGAGGCTCCTTCTTTGGAGGCTTTTAAACAGAGGCTGGATGGGCATCTCTCGGGGGTGCTTTGAATGTGATTGGACTGGATGGCCCAAGAGGTCTCTTCCAATTCTATGATTCTATAAGTGATAAACTAAATATCTCTGCCTTAACTCCATTATTTGTCCCTAAACAGCCTCACCAATCTTGTGCAGTAGATTGCCAAGAGTAAAACATAATTGTAATACTTGTCCAGTCCGTTTATGTCACTTGAAGTCCAAGATACTTCATAGTTTTAAGGATGGGCCTGGGGGAACTGCCATTCCAGGTTTCTAAATAAATGAGCCAATTATCTTTTAAATGAGAAGAACTATAAAGTCTGTCACAGGACAAGAATGGATGATGCCAGGACAATTTAGCTGGTTCTACAGCTGTCAGGCAGCTCATTTTGTGCTTTGATGCACAAAATAAATCAGAAAAAGTAGCCAAGGACTTTATATACTCTAAATACTATAAGTACCTGAATACCAAGACTCTCCCAAACCAGCTCTAGAGAGTAATAATAGTTGCACTTAGATAAATGTATATATGGACCAAAACCAAGTTCCTCTGCTGAATAAATAAACATGCCAACTATAAAGAAATATTTTTAAACCACTTTCAAATATTTTAAGCCTCGGCTACAAAATGCCTGACTTCAGCTTTGCTGGATTTGTTCTGGCCACACAAGAAGAGGAGGCATTATTTATCATTTTTTTTCCTATGCCATCCTTCACTTTTCATTCTTCCTGCTAATTTTCAAGAGGCGTGAAAAGTAACAGTTTCATGGCTGCCATGCTATTTCTTTCTTGTTTGCATATCTCACCAAAATGGGAGAGTTTTGACCCCAGTGATCTAGAGTTCCCAAACCTACCCTCTTTTCTCTGGTCCTTCAATTGGGAGGTGGGTTACATCTCAAGGTGAGATCCACACCTTGAAAATAATATACGTATGCATGTGCACATACATTCCAGAGAAAGCTTTATAATATGCCTATGTGCTATTGACCCTGCTCTAGACTTCAATAGATCTACTGGCCCAATTCCCTCTTCCTTCCCTTCTCAACCATTACTTGGGACAATCCCTAGATCCAAGTCTGGGCCATCAAATATCTGAGCTTGATATACTGTTTTACTAACCCCATGGTGATCTGTGAACTGCATGCCACATTTTTTATCTATTTCTTATTTTTATCTATTTTTCTGGGGAGCGAGAGTATGCTTCTCAAAGTAGTAACTCTGTAAAGGTGAAGATCTAGAGCAGTGGTTCTCAACCTGTGAATTCCCAGGTGTTTTGGCCTACAACTCGCAGAAATCATAGGCAGTTTATCAGCTCTTGGGATTTTTGGGACTTGAAGGCACCAACTTTCCCTTCAAGATTTCTTACACCTCTATCATGCTCCCCCTGTTGAGACTCAGCGTTTGTCTCATGCACCTACTACTAGTAGTAGAAGCAAACGTGGTTTAGAGGATGATGAAGCTCAGCAACAGCTGAAAAGGATCAGAGACTTGTTCTTAGAGACTACGGATGAGGAGGATTTTGAGGGTTTTACTCGCGAGGAAATGGAGCTGGAAGATTACAGAGGTGTAAAGAGAGTAGCCAGCAGCTCAAATAGTGATGTGGGATCTGTTGCTAAACGCCTGAGAGATGTAGCTGATTGTGGGGACTTTGACAGCGAAGAGGAAGAGCTGGACTGGACTAAAGTTCAGGAAGTAATGGATGTTATTAATGCTCCCACGTCTAGCGATGAATTCCAGGGTTTTAATGATAATTGGGTTGCAGATAATACTTTGCAGGATGGAGCCCGAAGTACTGACTGGCAACAATGGCGCAGCCGGGATTCACCTGTGGAATTAGACGCAGCTGAAAGTAACTCCAGCGATTCGGATGAGATTTAAGCAGCAGTTTGGGGACAGACTAATCGCAGAGTTCAAAGTGTCGCATTACCGTGTGCCTTGTGTGTAACTCCTGCCCTGAGCTCTTGTTGCAGCTTCGTGTTTCCTGATCGTGTGAACAACCCTGCCGGAACCAGACTCGTGAGTCTTCCTTGCCTTGACCCTCGGACTGCCTGACAACGCCCCTGCTTATCCCTGGAAACTTCGTCGGACCGCTCTTCATGCGGATTGCTGTTTGCTGTTTTGTTTGCCTTTGAAACGGACTAAGTTTTACTGCTGAATCCAAGCTGCCTGCTTTTGTTTAGACTGACTTTCCTTTTGCCAGCAAAGACTGACTGAGACCAGTTTGTTTACATTCCTGCTGACCGCAAGCCTTCTTTGTTTACTACTCTGCCTTGAAGAGTCTCCTTTTGTTTTGTTACTGATTTACTGATAATGCTCGTTGTAATAAACACCTTCCTTTAACTCTTACATTGCCGTTTGCTTTGCTGGTCTGTCTGAGTCTTGACACCCCCTCACCACAAATGCCATGACACCAGCAGCAGTAGGACAGCAATGGCAGCTGAGCTTTTCCATGGTGGGAATACACATCCCCTTCTTTACCAGCTGATGGGTTTCTTAATGTACAGAGACAGGAGCTGATAGTGACCAATGGTCCTCAACCACCACCTTCATCTTTTAGCCCTGTGGTTCCCAACTTCTGGACCTCCAGGTGTTTTGGACTTCAGTTCCCACAGTTCCTAACAGCTGGTAAGCTGGCTGGCACTTCTGGGAGTTGAAGTCCAAAATACCTGGAGGCCCAAAGGCTGGGAACTACTATTTTAGCCCAAAGACTCCCAATTTTTGGGATTTCAACAAGCTCCAGCCTTCTTAGCCATTTGTCAGAAATTCTGGGAACCTAGAGGACCCAATGTTGGCAACCAGTGCTCTAGCAGGTATTTCATTTGCAGTAGTTCGTTTTTATTTGCTTATTTATTTTGTATGCATCTTTCACTTATTGGAGGCTCTTCTTTTTTCATCCTAATATTCAAGGTACCTGACTTTTGTGTTCTTCAGCTGTTGTGGAGTGAAAAATGGGATGTGATTTCCTCCTCTATCGTTCTCCGTCTTACCTCTTGTAACATGTCAGCATCTTCTATTGCTTTTACTGCAGACTTTTTGGATGTTTCTTGGACTTCTCCTCCCATTAGAAACTCATCAAGAATGAAGTAGGCTTTTTCAAAATTGAAAATAATGTCCAGCTCACATACCTGGTAGGGTTTACAGAGAGAAAAATACAGATACAAAACATTAGCACTGAGTGTAGTT